>NC_007087.3:4370419-4405419 GCF_000004695.1 Dictyostelium discoideum AX4
AACCCCACAATTTAAAATGCCACCAAAATCAAATTCTGTCATTTACTCTGTAGTTTATGATAAGTATGTAGTCAAATTAAATTTAATTCAAATAATATGGATCCATTAAAAAAAAAAAAAAAAAAAAAAAGAAAAAAAAAAACCTAAAAACCTAAATAGTAAAAAATACTCATTATTTCTTCCAAATTTTTTTTTTTTTTTCTTCCAAATTTTTTTTTTATTCCACCCAAATTTTTTTTTCCATTTCACTATTAATAATAAACAAATAATAATAAACAAATAATAAATAATAAAAAAAAAAAAAAAAAAATAGAACGAGTTCAAATTTAGAAAATATTGATGAAGAATTATATACAAGATTATCAACACAAAGATTATTATTAGGTAGAAATAAATTAACAGAGATACCAGAACGTATTGGAGAATTACAAAGATTAACATCGATTGATCTCTCTTATAATAGATTAACACATGTTCCAGTTTCAATTTCAACATTACAGGATTTAATATCTTTATCATTAACTGGTAATAAATTTATGATACCTGCAACACCAGAAAATATTGAAATTCAAAATTCAAAAAAATCTCATACTCATCATGATCGTTCTGAACTAACTACTATTGATGAAAATATAGATGAAAATAATTTTGAAAATAATGATTTTATTAATAATGAAAATAATAATACTGATGATAACGATGATAGTAACAAAATAGAAGAAGAAGAAGAGGAACAAAAACCAAACAGTGTTGAAAAATTAAAAGAAAATGAAAATGATATAGTCAATAATGATCAATTAAAATCAATAAAAAAAGATGAAAATGAAGAAGAAAAACTTGAAAATGTTGAAGAAAATATTATTGATAGTAAAAATATTTCTTTACCACCATTATCAATTAATGATGAAAGTAGTAGTAATAATAATAATAATAGTAATAATATTAATAATAGTGATAATAATAATAATAATAATAATAATAATAATAATAATAATAATAATAATAATAATAATAATAATAATAATAGTGATATAGCTTCAAAAGAAAATAATAATATTACAACTAATGAAGAGAATAATGAAAATAATGAAAATAATAAAATTTGTGGTGGTATACCATGGGAATTATGTTATAATAGTAATTTGAAAAAGATAGATTTAGGATCAAATCAATCAAATGATGATAAATGGGAAGGTGGAAATATATTACCAAGTAATTTATTTTGGTATACTCAGGTTGAAAGTTTTTTAGCACCATTTTGTCAACTTGTTTCAATTAGTAGTGATATTCAACATTTGGAATCATTGACATATTTAGATATTAGTAATAATCATTTAACAGAGTTACCAATTGAATTGGGTCAATTGGTTTATTTGACCACTTTTATAGCAAATGATAACTATATCAAATGTATACCACCCAATTTATTTACAACACATCAACAGTTATCAGAATCAATACGTACCATTGATTTATCAAATAATGAAATTCAAGAGATACCTGATGATTTCTCATATTTACTTTATTTGGAGAATTTAAATTTATCGAATAATCAAATCTCTACCATACCAAATTCCTTATTTCAAGGTGTTGATGAGGATTTAGGTTTATTCTCTTTAAAATCTTTAAAGTTACGTGGAAATAAATTGGATGAATTACCTTCGAATTTCTTTTTAACTTGTGCTTCAACTTTAAAATATTTAGATTTATCATTTAATAATTTATCAATTTTACCAAATAATGGTTTAAAATATTTAGATCAATTATCAACTTGTTTATTATTTAATAATTCTTTAAAAACAATTCCAAATGAATTTTTTGAACAAATTGATGATGATGATGATAATAATAAGAATAATAATAATAATAATAATAATAATAATAATAATAATAATAATAATAATAATAATAATAATAATGATATTAAACCAAATTTAACAAACTTAAATTTATCTGGTAATAAATTAACAGAAATTTCAAAAGATATTTGGAAATGTAAATCATTAGTTAATTTATCTTTAGGTTATAATGATATTAAATTAATTGAATTCCCTTCAAATTTAGTACTTTATTCTTTAGAAGAACTTTATTTAAATGGTAATAAATCAATTAAATTTAAATCATTTGAACAACAAGATGATAATAATAATAATAGTAATAATAATAGTTGTAATCCAGATTTTCCAATTCTAAGAGAATTATGTTTAGGATCATGTGAATTAAAAGAAATACCAACATTTTGTAAAGAAAATTTAAAAAGTTTAGAAAAATTAGATTTATCAAATAATCAATTAATTTGTTTACCAGAATGGATTGGTGAATTTGAACATTTATTAGTATTATATTTATCAAGAAATCAAATTTCAACTTTACCATATAAAGAATTTAAAAATTTAAAAAATTTAATAATTTTAGATTTATCAATGAATAATCAATTAATATTAGATCAATCAATATATAAAACACTTAAAGATACTTCAATTATAACAACACCTTCATTAATTGATCAATCTTTAATTAATAATAATAATAATAATAATAATAATAATAATAATAATAATAATGATAATGATATTCAAAATAATAATAGTAGTGGTGGCGGTGGTAGTAGTGCAATTTTTAGTAGTAGTAGCGGTAGTAGTAGTAGTAGTGGTAGTGATATAATATTGCCAACACAAAAAAGATTATCAAATACACCACCTCAATCAAAGAATCCTTTATCAATATCATCATCTTCAATACCCGAATCAAGTAGTGGTGGTAGTGGTGGTACATCAGCTAATAGTAGTAATAATAATGATAAACAGCAACAACAACAAAATATTAATGAAAATAATAAACATGAAGTTATAATAACAAAATCAAAAAGATTTGAAATGTCATTTTCAGATATGATTGGACGTAGACCATCAATGGAGGATTCATTTAGTATTTTTGGATCATTTAATGATGGTAGTGGTGATGATTATGATTTAATATCATTGTTTGACGGTCATGCAGGTTCAAGAGCTGCAACCTATAGTAGTGAATGGTTCCCAAAGATAATGAAATCATTAATGAATATTTATCCATCACTACCACCATTACAATGGTTAAAACAAGCATACAATGAAATATCACTACAATTTAAAATGTATATAAATAATGAAAGACCAGATTTAAAATATTGTGGTGCAACTGCTGCTTCATTGTTAATTACTCGTGACTTTTATTGTGTTTCAAATATTGGTGATACTAGAATTGTACTTTGTCAAAAGGATGGTACTGCAAAGAGATTATCATTCGATCATAAACCTTCTGATCCTTCAGAAACAAAAAGAATCTCAAGATTGGGTGGATTCGTAGTTTCAAATCAACATACTAGTCGTGTCAATGGTACTTTGGCTGTATCACGTTCAATCGGTGATATCTATATGGAGCCATTCGTCGTTCCTGATCCTTATTTATCTCAAACTAATCGTAATTTTGAAATGGATAAATATTTAATTGTCGCTTGTGATGGTATTTGGGATGAAATCTCTGATCAACAAGCTTGTAATATTGTTCTAAATTCAAATTCAACCGATGAAGCTTGTACAAAATTAAAAGATTATGCTTATTTCTCTGGTTCTGATGATAATATTACTGTAATTGTAATTAAATTATAAAAAAATAATAATTTAAATTAAAATAATTAAATAAATAATAAATAAATAAAATAAATAAATAAAATAAATAATAAATAATAAATAATAAATAATAAATAATAAATAAAATAATAAATAAATAATAATAATAATAATAATAATAATAATAATAATAATAATAATAATAATAATAATAATAATAATAATAATAATAATAATAATAATAATAATAATAATAGATCATAATTACATTAATATGATAATATATATATTTATATAGGAATACTAATAAACTTTAAAAAATAAAAAAAAAAACTCCAAGTTTTTTTTTTTAAGATATATATTTATAAATTTAACTTTTAAGGGGTGTATCATTAAATTTTTTTTTTCATTAATTTTTTTTTTTTTTAAATTAAAAAAACCTTTTGCTAATTAATTTTTTATTTAATTTATGTTTTTTTAAGTTAAGTTTAAAATGTTGAGTGTTTAATAGTTGTGTGGGTGGCCCATGGAAGGTGATTATCCATTCATCGTTTCTCGTTGTTATAATGTAGTTAACGGTTGAATTAGATTTATCAAAACAATATCCATTTGAGGAGGATGATGCTTAATTAATTATTTGCGAGATCTAGATTTAGATATTTGCAATAGTAGATGAATATTTAGATTTTTTTTTTATTTTTATAAGATTAACTAATTAAATAAATAACAAAACTAAATGATTAAATAATAATATTAAAAAATTAATTTTTTTTTTTTTTTTTTTTTTTTTTTTTGGATATTCATTGTAATTATTTTAATTTAATTATTCTAATTTAAAATTCTAATAGAATTGTTGGTACCCATCACCAGTAAGAAGAGAGTAGGTGACAGTGGATCACTTGTTTTACTCCTGTCACTACAATAGTTTGTTTCATCTATTAAAAATCTTCATGTTACGAGTCCTTTCTGATTATTGTTAACAATTTTTGGGAGATAGGATATTAGTTTATTATTGCTTTAGATTGGATTTTGTATATACAGTTTGCCAAAGTCATCGGCTTCCGATTTTAAATTGATTCTTTGGAATTGTGATAATCAGCCCTTCTTTATATTGGTTTTTAATGATAAGTGGATTCTTTATTGCATCATTGAAAGTTGATGCATGAACTTTGTTGTTGTAAATAGATTGCTCCTAAGGTATTTTCCCAGAGGAAGACCATTGGTATGATGCAATGGTCCATTGAGTCAACAAATTGGATGATTTAGAAATGCACAAGAAAAATAAAAGAATTTAAAAAATGGACAGTTGACGAAGGTTTTCTTTGAATGTAAGGAAATGTGAGAATTGCTGTAAGGTCAACTTATTTGTTATTCACATCTACAAATTATATATAAAATAATTTTAAAAGGAAATTATAATTTAAAAAAAACTTTATGGGATTTTATTTCTTAACCATTTTCCCCTTAATCTCAAAAAAAAAAATAAAATTTTTTTTTTTTATTCTTTGAAATTTATTTCTCAAATATTTATTAGAAAACAGATTAACATAACAAAAACATGATAGATTTAATCTATGCAAAACATGGGTTAAAAATCTAAATTTAGTAAAATAAAAATTTTTAAAATAAAAAAGTATGAAAAAATGGGAAGTTTTTAAAATTCTTAAAACCATAAACTCAAACCTAAAATCTCAAATGTCTTTTTTTATTACCTAATTAAAAAAAAAAAAAATTTCTTATTGTAAATAATGAAACTAATATTAAGTTAAAAATTAATATTTTATATTTGAGCAATTTATTTTTTAAAAAAAAAAAAAATTTAAAAATATTTTTAATTATTAATTATTAATTATTATTATTATTAATTATTAATTATTGATTATTAATTATTAATTATTATTAATTATTATTAATTATTATTAATTATTTATTATTTATTAATTATTAATTTTTTTTTTTTTTTTTTAAGGAATCCAAATTGATAAACATTTATCATAAAATGAACAGCAACCAATGAATTGTTTATCAAAATTATTTTTATTAAAAGACCAATCAACACCATATGCAATAGATTTATGAGGACCATTATAGGATTGTTCAATTTGTAATGTTGAGAAATCATTTATATTTTCAGGATCAGTTGATAAGATATGAAAACCACCACCCATACAAGCGGTAACTAATTTATTTTTTTGAAAAGGATGCCATTTAATACGCCAAATTCCACCACCTAAAGAATCTGTTGTTATTATTGGTTGTTTTAAAGATTTTAAATCCCAAATTCTTAAACATTCATCATAACTACCAACTGCAATTAAATTTTCAATAGTTGGATGACAATGAATTGAAGTTACACCCATATCACATCTTTTGGTAAATTTTGGAGTTGGTGGTATACCAATGTCGTCGTCGTTATGATTCAACAATTGATTTAAATCCCAAATTTTAAATTTACAATCATCACCACCTGAAAATACTATTGATTCATCATGATAATTGAATGCACAAATCCAAGCTTCATAATCATGTGCTTTCCATCTTTTCTCTTCTGTTACTTTTGAATAATCTTTTGTCACTTTAAATAAACCAATATTCCCATCACTAAAACTACAAATTAATTTATCACCACTTTTATTCCAATCTAATGATAATGATAATATATCATTTGATAATGAAATTTCTGTTGAACTTTTTAATTCTAATTTCTTTTCAACTTCATCATATTGATAAATATTTAATTCACCTTTTGACATTACAACACCAAGTATTCTATCTTTATTATTATTCCATTTCATATCTAAAATACCACTATTAAAATTAATATTTTGAATTTCTTTAAATAATTTATTATTATTATTATTTTCATTATTATTATCATTTTCTTTTTGTTGTTGTTCTTCTTCAATTTCAAATAAATATAATTTCCCTTTTCTTCTTTCTTTATATTCTGTATCACCTTTTTCAATTTCATATGTACCACATACAAATATATTATTATTAAATGGATAAAATTCAACACTATCTGATGTATAATCTAAATATTTAGTATTTTTTATTATTTCTGTCATTTTTTTATTTTTATAATTTCGTTCGTTTTTTGGTGGAATTGAATATAAAATAAAAAAAAAAAAATAATAAAAAAAAGATCCTTTTTCTGAAAAAAAAAAAAAAAAAAAAAAAAAAAATTAATTTTTTTTATTCCAATCACAACGCTTTGTCTAAAAAAAAAAAAAAAAAATTCATTGTTTTAAAAAAAAAGAATCAAATTATATTCAACCCTTTTTTATTTTTATTTATTATTTTTTTTTTCTGTACATATATAAATTCAATTTGTGTTTATTTTTTTAAAAAACAACAAATTAAAAAAAAAAAAAAAAAAAAAAAATAAAATAAAATAAAAAAAAATGTGTAAACATATTCTTGTAAGTTAAAAACCAAAAATTTAATTATTAAAGAATTATAATTCTAAAGTAAAATAATTAAATTTATATATAAATATATAAAATAATTAATTTTTCTATTTTTTATATTTATATATATATAGAATACACAAGTATCAATTAGAGCAAAATGTTGTAATAAATGGTTTGATTGTGCAGATTGTCATAGAGAAGTATCAGATCATGATATTTATAAAAGTGATGAAATGATATTTGCATGTAAAAAATGTAAAAAAGTATTTAGAAAAACTATATCAACATTTGAAGAAGCAGATGAATATTGCCCACATTGTGATAATCATTATTATTTAGAAGCCGTAAAACCACAACCAAAAATTTCAATTGAATTAGATGGTGATGAAAGACTTGAAACTTTAATGTTAGATCCAAGACAAAAAAGATTAGATAAATCAATGTATGATGGTCAAGAATATGAACAATAAAAGAAAAAAAAAAAAAATTTTAAAAATTTATTATTATTTATTTTATTTTTATTTTTTATTTTTTTTATTTTTTATTTTAAAGAACTTCATATAAATGAATTTCTTGATAATCTGGAAAAGTTGGATCATCTTGTGGTACAGGTGAATCTAATTGAATTTTTTTAATCCAACCTTTTAATTTTAAAGGTATTTTATTATTTTTAAAAGATTCTTCTAATGAAGGTATAGTTAAGATTTTTAAACCTTTTTTTGATTTTGTTTGATTTTGAATGAATTGCCAAAATTCGATATGTTTCTTTTTATCTTGTTGAAAGAATTCTAAAACATTATTCATATAGATGATATCAGATTGTTGAATTAACTGTTGATTATCTATGATATTACCATGAACAATTTCAATACGGTCAGTCATTTTATAACGGTTGATCATTGATTTTTGAAGATCAGAAAAGTATTGATTAATTTCACAACCAATTAATTTCTTTGTATCACTAAATAGATAACCAGTGTATAACAATGCACCCAATCTCGAGCCGATGTCCAAGATAGTGGACTGTTTTAAATTACAGTTACCACCAAGTACATCACTACTAAACATATATTTCAATTGGTTTGGTGTAGTTGAATGAGATATGAAATTAATTGGTTGAATTGATTTCGATGCGCAATCTAAACAATAGTTATTCTTTAATTCACCAGATTCTATCAAATCGTCGATATCCTCTTCGGTGTATAGAAATCCATCGACATTGATAGTATTCTCTTTGGTATATCCTTCGAATGATGTATTCTTTGGTATTGTTATCTTTTCATTTGGTGCTTCAGTTGTTATACTTGGTAATTGATCTTTTAAATCTTGAATTATAGTTTGTAATATACTATCTTGTTTCGATTCTTTATTAACTGCTTTAATTGGTTCAATATTTACATTCAATTGTTCACATACAAAACTAATAAATTCAATCTTTTCTTCTTCATCTTTAATTAATCTATAAAGATCTTTAAATCTTTTTTTTAAAATTTCAATTTCAACTTTTTCTTCATTTTTAATTATTGTATCGTAATCATCATCGTCATCATCTTTATCATTTTTATTTCCTAAATTTTCATTTGATTGAATTGGTATTTCTTCTTCTTTTTTTCTTTTATTACTTTTTTGTGTCATATTTTATTTAATATGTGTATGTGTGTGTGTTTATAATATTTATTAAAAAAAAAAAAAGGAAATAAGAATTTTTTTTTTTTTTTTTTTACCGAAAAACGATGGATATTTTTTTTATATAAAAAAAAAAAAAAAAAAAAAATAATTTTAATTTTATTTTTATTTTTATTATAATTTTAATTTTTTTTTTAATTTATTTTCTTGCAGTTTCATAATTATCAATAAACCATTGACAAGATTCTTTGATTGCTTGTTGAATTGGTGTAAAAGTTAAATCTGGAACAAGTGATTTTAATTTTAAATTTGAAGCAGTTTTTTTATATTGACCATCAGCTTTACTTGTATCAAAAATTAATTTACCTTTGAATTCCATAGCTTCAGTGATTAAACGTGCAACATCTGCAATTGAAATTTCATCCTCTTCACCAACTGATAAAATTAATGGTGACATCTCTTCATAGTTATTTAATGTCCATACAAAATATTTTGCAAGATCATATGAATAAATAAATTGACGTAATGGTTTACCAGTACCCATAATTGTTAAATCTTGATTATTTTCTATATATATTTCAATAATAATAATAAATTAATTAGTATAATAATAATAATAATAATAATAATAATAATAATAATAATAATAATAATAATAATAATAAATTAGTTTATATATATATATATATTTATATTTACTCATTGCTAAATAAGTTTTATGAATTAAACCTGGAATAACATGACCATCAGTTAAATGATAATTATCATGTGGACCATAGATATTTGTTGGAATTACACTTGTAAATTTACAACCATATTCTTCATTGTATGCTCTATTTAAAACATCAATCATTCTCTTTGCATATGCATAACCTTCATTTGATGGATGTGGTGGTCCATTATGAATCATAGTTTCATCAATTGGATATGTTGTCTTATCTGGGAAAATACAAGTTGATAAACATGAAACACATTTAACAACCTTTTTTTTTTTTTTAATTAAAAAGTTAGTAATTTATTTATTATTTATTATTTATTAAAATAAAATATCATACATTAAATTCTTTACAACATGCTAAAACATTATCGTTGATATCAATATTTTCTCTAAAGAATTCTACTTTATATTTCATGTTACTGAATAAACCACCAACACGAGCAGCTAAATGAATAACATGAGTTGGTTTAATTTTTTCAAAATAACTTCTGGTTGATTCTCTACTTTTTAAATCGCAATCTGAAGATCTCATAAAAACCCAAACATCATTACTCTTATCGGTTTCCTTTACATATTTTTCAATACCTTTACCAACAAGTCCTGATCCACCAGTAACTAAAACTGTTCTTTTGCTTGTTGTTTCTGTCATTGTATTTTTATCTTCAATGTTTATTAAAACTTAAAAAAAAAGAAAAAAAAAAAGAAAAAAAAACCCTTCTGAAATTTTTTAAAAAAAAAAAAAAAAAAAAAAAAAAAAAAAAAAAAAGATTTTTTTTATTTTTTTTTTTTATTTTTATAAATTTTTTTGACTAAAAACGATTACAAACTGATAGAACTAAAGTTTATTTATTTTATTATTATTATTATTATTATTATTATTTTTTGACATTTATTAATCATTCTATTCTATTCTTTTTTTTTTTTTTTTTTTTTTTTATTTAAACAAAAATTTTATTTTTAGAATTAAATTCTAAGAATTTAAAAAAATTTGTAATTGTTTTTTTTTTTTTATTTCAAAGAACAAATAGGGAATAAATTTTTATTTTTATTTTTATTTTTATTTTTTATTTTTAATTTTTTAATTTTTAAATCAAAGAAATAATTGAATTAAAATTGGATTATTTTTTTATTTAATATATTTGTTGTTGGGAGATTACCAAAAAATCATTAAATTCAACCCCCACCCACATGTTTTTTTCGATTTATATAACAAATATTACTATTTTTTTTTTTTTTTACTATTTTTTTTTTTTTTTTTTTTTTTTTTTTTTTTGGGGTTGAATTTTCCTGTTTAGTTGTTTTTTTAAAAAAATGAAATCTTTTTTTTTTTTTAAAATATCTTGAAAAATATTATAATCGAATACAAAAATAAAAATATAAAAATAAAAATATAAAAATAAAAATATTAAAATAAAAATATAAAAATAAAAATATAAAAATAAAAATAAAAAAAAAAATAAAAAAAATATAAAAAGAAATTAATTAAAATGATGATGAAATATTTTCATGGTGGTATAGATGAAATTGTATTATTTAAAACATGGATAACATATGATTTAGGTTCATTTATTGGAACTTGGTTTGCAATTTTTGCATTTTCATTTTTTTATGAATTTTTCAAGACTTTTAGAAGTATTATAGAAATTAATTGGAGAAGAAATAATAATAATAATGATAATAATAATAATAATAATAATATTAAACAAGATGAAGAAATAAATATGAATAAAATTTCATTTTCATTTTTAAAAGGATCATATCCTTCATTTACTTATAAAGAAATAATTGTAAGTTTTTTTTTAATTTTTTTTAATTTTTTTTTTTATTATTATTTTTTTTATTATTATTTTTTTTTTTTCAAACAAAATGATTAAATTAAATTATTAAAAATTATAATTTAGGGAGGCATATTTTATGGAATTGAAACTGGAATGAGTTTAATTTTAATGCTAATTGTAATGTTATTTAATACCGCTTTATTCTTTTCAATTTTAATGGGAATTGTTTGTGGAAATATTTGTTTCGGAAGATTTAATCAATTTAAACCAAAATCATCATCATCTTGTTGTTAAAGAATTAAGGAGGAGGGGTTGAGTGTAATTTAATTTGGAAAAAAAAAAAAAAAAAAAAAAAAAAATAATAAAAAAAAATATAAAATTAAAAATAATTGAAAATTTTTTTTTTTTTTTTTTAAAATTTTTTTTTTTTAATTTTTTTATTTTTTTTTTTTTAAATTAAAATTTGTCAACTTCATCATTTTTTTTTTATAATTTTTTTTTTTTTTCCACACACTACATAAACATATTTTTTTCATTATACATATAAACAAATAAATCAAATACCATGGATGAAAGTATTAAAAAGTTACCAGATTTAGCTATTGCTGATTTAATTTTCACTGTTAAATTAGAAGGTAAAACTGGTACTGAATCATATAATAAATTAATTAAAGAAATTGAAACACACAGTAAGTAATATTAATAGTAATAATAGTATTAATAATAATAATAATAATAGATATTTTTAAATTATTATTATTATTGTTATTATTTTTTTTTTTAAAAAAAAAAATAACTTATTTTAATTTTTAATTTTTTTTTTTTTTTTTTAAAAAAAAAGAAATGTTACCATTATATAAAATACTTGTAGAACAATTAAAATGGACAGAAGATCAAGGATTAGTATCAAAATTAAAAGCTGAAAATGAAAGTGAATTAAAAGCATTAGATAATAAAATTACTGATAGTGTTGAAAATTTTGGTGAGTCTGAAATTAGAGAAGCATATTTAGCAAAATCTGATTTCTATTGTCGTATCGGTGATAAAGTAAATATATAAATATATAAATATTTAAATTTTATTTTATAAAATTATTTAATTATTAATTTTTTTTTTTTTTTTTTTTATTCTTATTTTTTTATTTTATTTTATTTTATTTTTTTTAAAAAAAAAGGATACAGCAGTTGAAATGTATAGACAAACGTTTGAAAAAACAGTACCATTGGGTCAAAAATTAGATATTGTTTTTACATTAATTAGAATGGGTATTTTTTGGATGGATCATGATATTGTAACAAGAAATTTAGAGAAAGCTCAATCATTAGTTGAAGAAGGTGGTGATTGGGATAGAAAGAATCGTTTGAAAACATATGAAGCAGTTTATAAAATGTCCATTAGACAATTTAAAGAAGCCTCCGATCTCTACTTGGAAACTGTTGCAAGTTTCACTTCAACTGAATTTATCGATTATAGTAGATTCATTCAATATTTAATTTTCACTTCATTACTTCATTTGGATAGAGTTTCCTTAAAACAAAAAGTTATCGATTCACCAGATGTACTCTCTGTTATTAATGACACTCCAAAACTTCAAGATTTATTACAATCTTTCTATAATGGTGATTATGCTAATTTCTTTGGTGCTTTAGGTAATTATTTATTTATTTATTAAAAAATTGATTTTTAATTTATACTAATTTTTTTATTATTTTTTATTATTATTTATTTATTTATTTATTTATTTATTTATTCAATTAGCTCATTTCTCTGATTCAATTAAAGGCGATAGATATTTAGCTGAACATTCACGTTTCTTTACTAGAGAAATGAGAATTTTGGCTTATAATCAATTTTTAGAATCTTATTCATCTGTAAAATTAGAATCAATGTCAAATCAATTTGGTGTATCTTATGATTTTATTGATAGGTTTGTTGTTTATTATTATTATTATTAATATTTTATTTATATTTTTTTTTAATATTAATAAATTTTCTTTTTTTTTTTTTTTTTTTTTTTTTTAATCTTCAGAGAATTATCACGTTTTGTAGCAGCAGGTCGTTTAAATTGTAAAATTGATAAAGTTTCAGGTGTCATTGAAACTACCAGAAGTGATGCAAAGAATCATTTATACAAAACTACACTTCAACAAGGTGATAACTTATTAAATAGAGTTCAAAAATTATCTCGTGTAATAAATGTTTAAATTCATAATAACTTTTCCAACAATATTTTGTGGAAAAAAAAAAAATTACAAAAAAAAAAAAAAAAGTTAAATAAATAAAAAAAAAGATAAAAATAAAAAAAATTATTGATTGTAAATATCAAAAAAAAAAAAAAAAAGTATTTATCAGTGATTGGAAAAAAAAAAAAAGAAAGAATATTATATTTAATAAAAGAAAAAAAAATTATTTTTTAAAAATAGAAAATGAAAAAAAAAAAAAAAAAAAAAAAAAAAAAAATCCCATAACCAAATCATAATTAATACTGGTTATTTCAGAAATTTATAATTTAATTATAATTGGGTTTGGCACGAGGTGCTATTCCCCAAGATAGATATTTATCAAAGTTATTGATATACTTTGCATTTATTATTTTGGAGAACATATAAGTTCTTCCCCCTTTTTAAATAAAAAAAAAAAAAAAAAATTAATTAAAACCTTATTTAATATCCAATTCTCAAAGAATTTATCCCAATTTAATAGGTATCTCACTCATCAAATCATCTTCCAAAAACTATTCATGTGGACCAAAATCAAAACTCAACAACCTAAAAGAAATTGAAATTTATTACATTAAAGTGTATGAAATTTTAAGAAATTATTAAAACATATCAACCAAGATAAATTAAAATATAATTTCAAAGTTTGGAAAAACTCCCAACCATTAAAAATAAAAAAAATAAATAAAAAGTTAAAAATAAAATTAATAATTAAATAATTAAATAATTGAATATAAAATAAAATAAATAATTTTTATTAATATTATTATTATTATTAATATTATTATTATTATTGTTAAATATAATTGAGTTTTTTTTTTTTTTTTTTTTTTTTTTTTTTAAATTTGAGTAAATGTAATTACAGTACTACTAGAAACAATATAACCAAATGATAAAGTTTGACCAGGACTAATTTGGTTATTCCAACTTGTAAATGAAACAATATTTGAACTAACTAAATTCAATTCCCAAGATGATGATGGAGTTTTATCAATTGCAAATCTTGGAATAGGAATTGGACTACTTGATGGATTGGTTAATGTACAATCAACCAAAGTATTTGTATTTGTACCATCAAACCAAGTTTGTCTAATAGTTTGTTTAATAACTGCTTTAACATTTGATGATCCAGTTGTACTTGATCCACCAGTGGTTGTTGTTGTTGTTGTTGTTGTTGTTGATGGTTTAGTTGTAGTTGTTGATGAACCTGATCCACCAGTGGTTGTTGGTTTACTAGTTGTTGAACCTGTTCCAGTTGTTGTTGTTGTTGTTGATTGTGAAGCAGTTGTAGTTGAACTACCAATTGTTGAAATTGTTGAAACTTGACCAAGACAAATTTGATTACCATTTGGAGTGAATTTTGAAGGTGAAGAATTAATTTTTCTTAAATAATTCATTGTTTTTTGATTAACAGTTTTCCAATCTTCATATAAAATTGAATCAGTATCAGCAGAATCTGGATTTAAAGAGAAGAAAAGATGTGATTTCATATTTTTATCATTTAAATATTGAGTGAATCTATCCATAAATAATGAATTTTTAGTGGTGTTTACTTTACAACCCCATTCACCTAATAAAACTGCATATTGATTGGTTGGAACATTATCAGCCAAGAAACCAAATTCAGCGTCCCAAACGGTTGGCATATTATTTGGATAATCTGGAGCATTGAAAAATTCTTGATCGAAAACACTTGAACAATAGGTATGTGGAGCGTAGACAACACGATTTGGTTGATTCAAATAAATTGGGAAACATCTTACTGGTGACATATTACCACCCCACCAATTATTATACATATTTGAACAAATTCCTTGATTATTTTGAACACCTTCAATAAAATAAACACCATTGAAATTTGTTGATGAATCAATTTGATTTACAATTCTAACAAATGCTTTATCCCAATCTGTTGAAGGATTACCAGTACCCCATGTAACTGGGTCATGTGGTTCATTTTTAATATCTAATGCCCATAAATTCCAACTTTTTTTTAAAAAAAAAAAAAAAAAAAAAAAATATTTAAAAAATTAAAATTAAATAATTAAAATAATTGAAATAATTGAAATAATTAAAAAAAAAAAAAAATACTTACTATTGTTTAAATAAATTTGTTAAATTAATCCAAGAATCAATTACCATTTGTTCAGTATAATTTATACATACACCATCAACATTTTTAAAACATTCAGTTGTATACCAAAGTGGTGAAATATAATCAGCTGGATCAAATCTATGTTGTTCAAGTACAATCAAAATACCACGTTTACCAGATTCAGAAGTTATATATTGTAATACTTCAAGTGCTGTCTTACCTTGTAAATTTGGATTTAAACTATAATTAATATGATTTGGATAACGTTTATTAATAAGCATATCAACTGAAAATGGTAAACGTAATGCATTGAAACCAGTTGCAACTAAAATATCTAAAATTGATTCAACACTTTGACTTTGTAAACCACCTGGTGAAAATGTACCAGTTTCCATACCAAACCATGCAATACCTTGAATTGTAATTTCTACACCATTCAATGTTAATTTACGATCACCACCACTTCTCCAACTTAAATTATCTTTATTCCAACATTGTTGACCATTTACAATAATTGTTAAAAAAAATGATAAATATAAACAAATAAATAATTTTAAATAATTATTATTCATTTTTTTTTTTTTTTTTTTTTTTTTTTTTTTTTTTTTTTTTTTTTTTTTAAAACAAAAAATAAAAAAATAAATTAATTTATTTTTATTGTATAATTATTATTTTTTGTTTTTACAATTTTATTGATTTTATTAAATCTATAATATTTAATTATATATATTTATATATTTTTTTTTAAAAAATTGTTATTACTATGTGATTGTTATTTGTTAATTATTTCAAGAAAAAAAAAAAAATTAATTCTATTTATACATATTTTTTTTTTTTTTTTTCTTCTTATTTTTCTTGTTTTTTATTATTTATTTTTTATTATTTTTTTAACGTTTTGATTTATTTCTATTTATTTTATAATATTGTTTTTTTAATTGTTTTTTTTATAATAAAAAATATTATTTTTTATTGGTTAATAATACTACTTGATGGGTGTGTATTCTATCCTCAATTAATAATAATTTTTTTAAAATTTCTATTTTGTTTTATTAATTTATTTGTGTATTTAGGTGTTTTAATTGTTATTCACCTATTGTGTGTGTATTTAAAATTTTTGTGTGTTAGTGGTGGTGTAAGTAGTGGTGTTGATTTAAAAGTGTGAAAATTTAAATTTTTCTGTTTGGGGGTAATAATTTATAAAAATAATATATAAATAATTAAAAAAAAAAAAAAAAAAAAAAAAACCTTTGATGTCAAATGTAATCTTCAATTTTAGATCCTATTGTAAATAAAATTTTTATTTAAAATTGTTTATATTTGTTAGTGTGTTTTTTTAAAATTAATATTTATTTTTAAAATTAATATTACAATCTGATTAAAAATTCTCACACACACTTAATAGATACTACCCTAAATGAAAAATTAGTGTGTGAATATTTGACAATAACCTATAAATAGAACCCATTAATAAACAAAGGGGCATTATTAACAATAAAAAAAATAACAATAGCTTTTTTTAAGAAAAATTAAAAAAATGAAAAAAAAAAAAAAAAAAAAAAATATAAAAGTTAAAATATGGTTTATTGTATATAAACATCAAATTTTTAGATGATGAAATTATTTGTGTATACTGACATCCAGAAAAAAATATCTCAAATAACCAATAATAATTTCACCCACTCACATTTATTTAAATTTATAAATTTTTTGCAAAAAAAAAAAAAAAAAAAAAAAAAAAAAAAAAAAAAAAAAAAGGAATTAAATTTGGTTTGATGTTTTTCAAAAAAATTAATAATTTATTTTAAAAAATTACTCATTATTATGAGACAATAATATAAATTCTTTTAAAAAATAAAAAATAGATATATCAATTGATAAAAACTTACTCTATAAGATTAACACATAGTAAAACGTTAATTTCCGTTCTTTTTTTTTTTTTTTTTTTTTTTTTTTTTTTGGTGTGATATCTCGTCTTTCTTGATTTCAAGAAAATAGATCATTTGTAAATAAAATTTTATTTATTTTTTTTTTTTAATAATTTTTTTTATTTATTTATTTATTTAATTTTAATTTTAATAACAAATATTTGAAATAAATATTAATAATTACTATTTATTTATTAAATTTATTTATTAATTTTATTAATTTATTAATAAATTTTATTTATTTATTAATTTTATAAATTTAATTATTAATTTATTTATTATTTATTTTATTTTATTTTATTATATTTATTTTGTTTATTAATTTTATTTTATTTTATTTTATTTATTTATTAAATTTTATTTATTTTATTTTATTTTATTTATTTATTCCTCAAAGGTACAATCATTTGTATATTTGTAAAAATTAGGTTTTCGCTATTATTGTTAATTTTTATTAATATGTAGATTAATTTATGAATTTTATTTTTGAGCTTATTGTTATTATTTTTTTTATTGTCAAAGAGTTGTTGTTAAAAATAATTATTTGAATTGTTATTGGTTTTTTTTTTTTTTTTTTACAAGATTTATTTAATACCAAATAAATTATTACAATGCTTTACGAAAATGAAAAAAAAAATTTATGATAATTGTGAAATAAAATAAAAAAAAACAAATACAAAATATATATTTAAAAATTATCATAAATTTTTTTTTTTTCATTTTCGTAAAGCATTGTAATAATTAATCCTTTTTCCGATTTTAGGGATTTGAAAAAAAAAAAAAAAAAAAAAAAAAAAATATTGTATCACTACTTGAAAAGGGTTAAAAAAAAAAAAAAAAAAAAAAAATTTTAAAAAAGGTCTTTGGGACCTCAATTATTAAAAAAAAAAACTTTTTTTTTTTTCAATTTCCCTAATAGAAATATAAATAGTGGTACATACATTAAACATAAAATTATTTTATGTGAATACAAAAATATTACTATGTGAAATACTATTTGTGGCTGTGTAACAAATAAATACACATTAAAAAAAAAAAAAAAAAACCAAAACTATATTTTTATCTACACACACAATATAAATAGATATATTCATATTTTTTTTTGTGCATGTATTATTCAATTAAAAAAAAAAAATTTTGCTTTCTTGACCTGTTTTAACTGTAAAGTAAAGTGCAGTGGCTTTAAAAAATGAAAAAAAATTAAAAAATGAATAAAGATTTTTTTTTTCCCAATTGTTATCCGATTTTCCCAAAGATATTTATTTTTTTTTTTTATTTTATTTTATTTTAATTTTATTTTATACGATTTTTTTTTTAAAAAAAAAAAAAAAAAATTTTATTTTTTTTTTTATTTTTTTTTTTTGATCAATAGTCTAAACTAGTTAATTTTTATTTTTATTTTATTTTTTTTTTTATTTATGCATAAACAAAAAAAAAAAAAAAAAAAAAAAGTTTTTACATATGATGGTGCCAAATTATAAAAATATACAAGATGAAGAGTCAAAACCATTGATTGAACATAGCAGTAGTACTCATATTAATCATGGAAAAGATACAAAAACTAAAATTATTGAATACCTTAAACCAGTTCAAAGAAGAATGGGTAGTTTAGATGCTGTTAGAGGTCTAACTATTTTCGGAATGATGTAAATATTTACATTTTAAAAATTTTTAATTTATTTATTAATAATAATAATAATAATAATAATAATAATAATAATAATAATAATAATAATAATAATATTTATTAAAATTATAGTTTAGTTGATAATCAAGCTGGTAATGATGTTATTTGGCCATTAAATGAAACTGAATGGAATGGTTTATCAACTGCTGATTTAATTTTCCCATCTTTTATTTTTATTAGTGGTTTTTCAATCGCTTTAGCTTTAAAGAATTCAAAAAATACAACATCAAGTAAGTAAAATAAATTTATTTTCTTTTATTTATTTATTTATTTTTTTATTAATTTATAAATTATAATAATAATAATAATAATAATAATAATAATAATAATAATAATAATAATAATAATAATAATTAAATAGCATGGTATGGTATTATTAGAAGAACATTATTATTATTTTTTATTCAATGTTTTTTAAATTTAATGGGAGATCATTTTAATTTTACAACATTTAGAATTATGGGTGTTTTACAAAGAATTGCAATTTGTTATTTTTTTAGTTGTCTTTCTTTTCTTTGTTTTCCAATTTTCCTTCAAAGATTATTTTTATTAAGTGTAACTGTAACTTATATTTCAATTATGTATGCATTAAATGTACCAAAATGTGGTAGAGCAAATTTAACTCAAAATTGTAATGCTGGTGCTTATATTGATTCAAAAGTATTTGGTTTAAATATGTAAGTAGAAAAAAATAAAAATAAAAAAAATAAAATATATGTGTGTATGTTTATTAATTATTATTTTTTTATTTTTTTTTTTTTTTTTTTTATTTTTAGAATGAAAGAAAGTAATTTAAATGGACCATATTATAATGATCCAGAAGGTTTAATTTCAACAATGAGTTCATTTATTACAGCATGGATGGGATTAGAATTTGGTAGAATTTTTACAAGATTTTATAAAAAACATGATTTTGGTAATACTGATATTATTGTAAGATGGATTTTATTGGTTATTTTATTTATGGTACCAGCGATTTCATTAGGTGCAACAGTTATGCCATTTAATAAAAAGATTTGGAGTTTTAGTTTTGCTTTATTTACAGTTGGTGCAAGTGGTTCATTAATTTTAATTGCATTTATTTTAATTGATGTTATTGATTGGGAATCATTAAAATGTGAAAAAGTTAGAAAAATAATCGATTTAATTATTAAACCAATGAAATGGATTGGTCAAAATCCAATCACAATCTATTCATTAATGGTTTTCATTGAAATCATTCTAATGTATTATATTAATGTTGGTTCAAATTCACTTTGGGTTCAAATTTATGAAAAAATGTATTTATCTTGGTTAAAAAATGGTTACTTAGCTTCAACTGTTTTTTCAATAGGTTGGTTAATATTTTTTATTTTAATTGCATATATTATGCAAAGAAATAAAATATTTATTAAACTTTAAAAAAATAATAAAAAAAAAAATAAAAAATAAATAAATTTAAAAAATTATTAAAAAATTTTGAAAATTAAAATATTTAATCATAAATAAATCTATATTTAGAAAATAAATTTTTATTAATTAAATATATTTTATTAATTTTTTTTTTTTTTTGGGAAAACACACAAAATTTTTTTTTTTTTTTTTTTTTTTTTTTTTTTTTTTTTTTTTCATTTTATTTCAAAAAAAAAAAAAGATTCACATTAAAATAATAATTTAGAAAAAAAAAAAAATGGTCAGACAATCAATTTCATTAAAAGCTGAATTAGAAGAAATTCAAAATATTTTTCCAGCAACATATAAAATATTTTTTTTAAAGATTAAATGTTCAAATTGTGGTGAAATCCCAGATAAATGGATTGGTTTAGATAAATCAAATATTGAAGTCATTGGAAAATCAAATGTAAATTTAGCAAGTATGTTTGATATAAAAATAATTTATAAATGATTGAAATAAAAAAATTAAAAAATTAAAAAAATTATTAAGTAATTAAAATACTGATCAGTATTTTTATTCACTCATTTCAATTAATCATTTAATAAAATATATATATTAGCAAAATGTAAGGGTTGTAATAGGGAAAATAGCATTGTAATTGAAGATACTGATTATTCATCAAGAACAATTGAATCAGAAAAAGATTTTGAAATTGCTAGATTTGATTGTAGAGGTGTTGAAATTGAAGAATTTGATCCAAGAGTAATAATACTATCAATATTAAATATTTAAATAATTTCAATTTTTAAAAACAATTACTAATAATAAATAATTAAAAAATAGGATAATTGGATTGTTGTCTCATCATCTGGTAAAGAATATAAAGATGTCGATTTAGAAGAGTAATTATAAATATTCAAATACAATATTTATATGTGATTGTTTTAACTAATAACCATTTTTTTTTTTTTTTTTTTATTATTATTATCTAAACAGAGGAGAATGGTCAGAATTTGAAGAAAGAACTTCAACTTCATTAACTATTTTAAGTATTGAATCTTCTATTAAAAAAATCAAATAAAAACAAATTAAATACATGTATTTATTTAAAAAAAAAAAAAAAAAAACAAAAACAAAAACACTTTTGTCTTTAAACAATCAAAACTTTTTTTTTTTATTATTTTTATTTATTTTTTTTTTTTTCATTTTTTCATTTTTTCATTTTTTTTTTTTTTTTTTTTTTTTTTTTTTTTTTTATTGTTTTTTATCAAAATTTTGCTTCAACCACACACAAAAATGATGAGATTTTCAAAGTTAGTCAGATGTACTAATAGTATCATCAAATCAAACCAAATTCAAAGATCATTTATCTCAACTTCATTTGTACAACAACAACAACCATCAAAATCAGTTTTAACTTTAAACAACAACAACAATAAATATATTCAAAAGAGATCTTATGCATCTGGTAGTGAAGATGAACCATGGTTATTAGAAAAAGCTGGTAAAGTGTTTTACATTTTTTATTTTTTAATTATACTATCTTATAGTTTTGTTTATTATTATTTTTTTTTTTTTTTTTTTTTTTTTTTTTCATACTAACAATGAAATTTTAATTTTTATATAAATATTACAGATCCATCAATTCTTCAAGATGATCGTAGGTTTCAATTTTATTTATTATAGAGTTTTAGAAATTATTTTGATAATTATGATGATTACATGTTAACACATACATATTTAAATTCATACACACATATACATATATATTTATATTATAGATCCAGGTTATCCATTTTCAGAATTAGTAGATACAACACTTCCAGAATTTAGCATTCAAGAAGTCTCTCGTCATAATTCAAGAGAGGATTGTTGGATTATCATTAATGAAAAAGTTTACAATGTTTCCTCATATGTTTCATCTCATCCAGGTGGTGATATGATTTTACAAGTAAATATTATTATTATTATTTATTTATTAATAAATGGTTTTCATAACCATTAAATCATTTTTAATTATTAATTATTATTATTATTATTATTATTTCTATAGAATGCAGGTGGTGAATCAACAACTTTATTCAAAGAAGCACCAATGACTTCATATGCACATGTTATCATGAAAGATTTTCATATTGGATATTGTCGTCATCAAAGAAGATTTGATGGCTTCACTCCAAGACAACATGACGAAGATCATCACTAAATTCATTTAATCTATACTACTATTATTATTTTTATCATCATACCAATCCGAATTTTCTCATTTAAAAAAAGAAAAGAAAAGAAAAAGAAAAAGAAAAAAAAAAAGAAAGAAAAAAAAAAAAAAAAAACCAAGTAATATATAAAAAAAAAAAAAGAATAAAATATAAACTAAAAAAAAAAAAAAAAAAATAAAAATAAAAAAAGAGAATTTTATTTATACTTTTTTAATTTTTATTTATAGATTTTTATTTTTAATTTTATTTAAACATTTTTTTTTATTTTATTTTTATTTTTTTTATTATTTTTTTTTTTTCTTTTTTTAACTACACACATGCAATATTTATGAAATCTGTACTTCATTTAAAATTTATTTTTCGTTTTTTTTTGAAAATAAAATAAAAAATAAATAAAAAATAAATAAAAATTTTTTTTTTTTTTTGAAGAAATTTTTTTTTTTTTTTTTTTTTTTTTTTTTCATTTCATTTCCTATTGCATATATGTGGTAATATCGTTAACAGATTTTAATATTACTAATATTGTAGAAAATGATTTTAAATAAAGTAGCAAGTAAGTTTATATTAATGAATATTCATAAAAAAATAAAAAATAAAGAATTTTAAAAAATTAAAAAATTTTATTTTATTTTATTTTCTCTTTTTTTTTTATTTTATTTTTATTTTATAAAAACATAATTATTAATTTATTTATCCTTTTAAAAAAAAGAATGTTATGGTAAACAAATTGGATTTTTTGGTAATAAAACCACTCAATTTATAAAACCAAATCAAACTATTTTTTTAATTGGTGGAACAAAGAGATTATTTACAACTCAACAACAACAATCACCAAAAAAAGAAGAACCAAAATCTGAACAACAAAAAAAAGTAGAGGATAAAACTGAAGAAAAAGAAAAAGAAAAAGATGAAGAAGAAAATGAAAATGAAAAAGAAAAAGAAAATGAAGATGGAGAAGGTCAAAAAAAGAAATCTAAATTCAATGTACCACCAATTGTCACATCTGTAACCTCAACTTTCTTTGCAGGTGTACTTGTTGCATCAACATTTGGTTATTTAACTTATAACTTTAAAAAGGATATTTCTGAAGAAGAAAGATATAGATTAAATTCAGTAGAATCTAAATTTTATCGTATGTGTTTATTAAAATTTATAAATACAACCACAACAACAAAATAGTAATAATAATAATAACAAATAATAATAATAATAATAACAAATAACAACAAACATTAACAAATATATATTTTTTTACAGATTCTATTGCCGAACCATTTAGAGAATTTTTTGATAATATTTTTGAAAATTTAAGAACAAAATATGAATTCTTTGATATGTTATTTGGACCAGGTAAAATTCATAAAGTTTTACCACCACCACTTCCAGGTGGTAAAAAATACACACTCGTAATTGATATCGATGCTCTTACTGAAATTACCAAAACTTCTGTATGTTTATAATAAATAATGATAATAATAATAATAATAATAATAATAAATAATGATAATAATAATAATAATAATAATAATAATAATAATAATAATAATAATAATAATAATAATAATAATAATAATAATAATAATAATAATAATAATAATAATAATAATAATAGTAATTAATGTTATAAATTCTAATATTTTTTATTAATTTTAATATTTTTATAGAAATATCCAACCCTCTACAAAAGAGCAGGTCTTGATTTCTTCTTAGATCATTTAAGAAAAGATTATGAAATCTATCTTTATTTTAATGGAAATATTCCACAAAATGTAAGTTTGTAACTAAAGAAAAATATATATAATTTATATAAATTATAATTTATTAACTATTTTTTATTTTATATTTTTTTTTTAAAAAAAAAAAAAAAAAGAAATATGAACAACTTCAATTTAAAATTGATACAAATGGTAAATATTTCACTGGTTTACTTTATCCAGAAACTGGTATTAAAGAAAGAAATCAATTTAGTAAAAAGATTGAAATGTTAGATAGAGATCCATCAAAGGTTATCTTTATTGATGCCGCATCACCATATGATCATCCAAATGTTATCAATATTGGTAAATTCAAATCAAACTCTAAAGATAAACTTTTAATTGAATTATTACCAGTACTTGAAAGTTTCTCCAGAAAGAATCTTGATGATGTCAGACCTGAAATCTCTCAATTCCAAAATATTTCAAAACAATCATTAACTAAAAATTTGGAAGATTATCTTTCAACTCATAATATTAATAGTCGTCAAAAAAAATAAATTAAATTAAATAAAATAAAAATAAAATAAAATATAAAAAAAAAGAAAAAAAAAATATTAATAATAATATAATAATAATAATAATTATAATTATAATAATGTTTTTACAATCAAATTGTTTATTATTTATTGATTTTTTTTTTTTTTTTTTAATATAAAATTTATTTTAAATATATGTAAAA
Source organism: Dictyostelium discoideum AX4 (assembly GCF_000004695.1). Classification (NCBI taxonomy): domain Eukaryota; phylum Evosea; class Eumycetozoa; order Dictyosteliales; family Dictyosteliaceae; genus Dictyostelium; species Dictyostelium discoideum. The sequence continues at coordinate 4,395,519 of NC_007087.3, forward strand.
CTTAATTATAGCATCAATTAATAAATTTAAATTAATTATAAATAAAAAAAATAATTTAAAATAAATAAATAAAAAAAATGTTGGCCATTGTTTTAATATTTTTTTTTTTTTGTTTAATTAATTAAAAAAAAAAAAAAAAAAAAAAAAAAAAAAAAAAAGAAAAAAAAAATTGTAATTATCTGTTTTTTTTTGTTTTTTACTTTTTTTATTTTTATTTTTATTTTTTTATTTTTTATTTAATTATTATTATTATTAAACTAAGTTTTAAGATAATATTTATTTTTTCCACAAATTAATTAAATTAATTTAAAATCTTTTTTTATTTTTTTATTTTTTTTTTTATTGCCAAATTAAAATTTTTATTTTTTTATTTTTTTATAATTATTTCAAACAACAGATAATAAATAAAGAAATAAATTGTAAAAAATGGGTAAAACAAATAAAAAAAAAATTGAAGAAGAATCAGAAGAAGAAGAAGCAGGAGATGTTTTTGAAGTTGAAAAAATTTTAGATAAAAGAGTTCAGGTAAGATATTAAAATGGACTGAAATAAAAATTTAATAATTAATAAAATAAATTAAAATCTAAAAATATACTAACCAAAAGGTTTTTTTTTTTTTTAATTATAAAAAAAAGCATGGAAGAATTCAATATAATATAAGATGGAAAGGATTTTCAGCAGATTATGATACATGGGAAGATGAAGCTAATGTTGTAGGTTGTCCAGAACTTGTAAGAGAATTTGAAAGTTCAAGAATTAAAGAAAAAAAAAAAAATAGAAAAAGAAAAAATGTTATAATTGATGAAGATCCAACAGAAGAAATATCGTCATCATTATCATCAATATTATCATCACCTCAACCACAACCACCACCACCATTACAACTAACCAACCACTCACCAGCATCATCAGAATTGGCAATAACAACAAATACTTTTTTAATTTCTAATTGTACATCAACATCTAATAAAACAAAAATTTCAATAGAAAATGAAGAAATTATTAAAAATGACCATGCAAGATATGGTGTACCATATGTTGAAGGTATTGGTTTTGAAAATGGTGATTGTGTTGATGAGATTGTTGGATGTAAACCCTTTGGTGAAAACAATTTATTATATTTCTTTATTAGGTGGAGAGGTAAAGAAAAATTATCATGGGTATCAAATGAATCCATTAAACAGAAAGAACCCTTACAATTAATTGAATTTTATGAAAGTAGACTTAAATTTGGTTATAAAGGTGAAGAAAATTAAAAAAAAAAAAAAATAAAACATTTGTATATTTAAAATCATTAAAAAAAAGGTTTTGTTTTTTTTTTTCAAAAAAATAATTAATAAAATATTTAATTATTTTATATATATATTTTGGAATAAAAAGAAAACAAATAAAAATATTTAACTAAAAATATTGAAAAACAATAAAATTCAGATAAATAATATAAATGATTTATTTATAAATTCAAATACTAATAAAAATAATAATAATAATAATTATAGTTATAATTAAAATAATAAATAAAAAATAAAAACTCAAAATAATATCAAAACTTAAATCAATTGATTTAACTATTTTTATAATTTAAAAAAAAAAAAAAAAAAAAATTATTATTTTATTTTTATAAAAATTATTAATTAAATATTAATTATTATTTCTTTTTTTTAAATTTTTTATTTAAATTATTATTTGGTTGATTTGTTGGTGAAATTGTTGGAGGTGGTGGTAAAACTATAGTTGCATCTTTCATTTCATGATTTTCAGATAAAGTTTTTTGAGCTTCAATAAAGAATCTAAGATCTCTTAATTCTTCAGATAAATTTTCAATGGTTTTATCTTTTTCTTCCTCAGTTTGTTTAAATTTCTCTTGATTTTCTTTTAAAGCAGAATTAATTTGTTTTAAAAATGTAGTTTCTTTACCACCATCATCACCTTTTTGTTTTTGTTTCAATAGTTTTAATTGCCATTTTGAATTATTTTTTTCGATATCTTCTTTTAATTGATTGATACGATAGGAATGTTCTTTTTCAATTTTATTAATTAGTTGTTCAAAGTAAGCACGTTGTTGTTCCAATTGACTAGTGAGAAGGAAATTATATTCCATTACGATTGATTCGATTTTCTCCTCTTTTAAATGAGAACCATCACGAGTGTCAGAACTTTGATGAGGATTTGGAAATTCCATAACTTTACCATCGGTTCTATTTTGAATTAAACGATGAACATAACCATCACCAGCATAATCCCAAACACGTTGTGTCTCTAGTTCCAATGCAAATGTATGCATTGTTTCTTGGTAATGTTGATTTGCATGACTATTTACATAACGTGAACAACCAACTTGACCACAAATAATACAAATCCATAATGATTCAGTCGATTGACAAGTTGAACAAACACTTTTTGACTCTACAATTGGTACTTGAACATATCTACAAACTGGACAAGTATTATCACCTTTCCATTTACTTAAACAATCACAATGAAATGAATGATGACATAAAACTGTAACTATACCAGATGAATTTGAATCTAATCTATCTAAACAAACTGGACAATTTGGTAATTCAATTGAATTAATTGGTGTTTGAATTTGTTGTTGTTGTTGTTGTTGTTGTTGTTGTTGTTGTTGTTGTTGTTGTTGTTGTTGTTGTTGTTGTTGTTGTTGTTGTTGTTGTTGTTGTTGTTGTTGTTTTGGTTGAAATAAATGATAATTTGGTGAAATAGCTTGAAATTCAACCTTTGATATAAATAATAAACAACATGTTTCTGGTTCAAATGATGAAAAATTCTTTCCATTAAATAATTGATAAAATTCATCGGCTGATATTTGATCTTTTAATCTTAATAGTACCATATATTTATTTGGTGATGAATCTCTAATAATTTTCATATCAATTATAAAATCACATGATGAATGAAAAAATCCAATTAAATCTGGTATTGACATATATGATGGTATTGATTCAATACAAATTAAATTTGTTCTAGAATTCTTTTTTAAAATTAATAAAAAAAATAAAAATAAAAATTTTAATATTATATAATAAATAAATAAATAAATAATTGAAATTATAATAAATAAACTAAAATACTTACTGGTAATTGACATAATGATGAAGTTAAATTTTTTTCAATTGTTGTATTTATAAATAAATGAATAACACCTTCAACAACTTCAATATTTGGATTACCAGAAAAAAATGGTATTGATTCTTTTTCGTCATTAATATTATCATTTAATGTATTTGTTGTTCTAGTTGTTGTTGTAGTTGTAGTTGTTGTAGTGGTTGTAGTAGTTGTAGTTGTAGTTGTTAATGATGATAATGATAATGATGGATTTGGTATTGATGATAATAAATTATTTGATTTTTGAATTGCTTTACCTTTAATATTTGAAAAATCGAAACCTGGTGGTTGTAAAACACCTTCTAATATAATACTATCAGGTATTAATGTACCTTTATAAAATATTTTTTTATTTTCAATCTCTTTATTTTTATTATTATTATTATTATTATTATTATTTATATCATTATTTATTGGATTTATTTTATTATTTTCAATTGTTATAATTTTATTATCATCATTATTATTTTTATTATTATTATTTTTATTATTATTATTATTATTCATATTTAATTGTTTTTTTATTAATGATGCAACTGTTTCTTCAGTTTTTATTGGTTTTTCTTGTTTTTCTGAAATATTTGAATTTATTATTGTTGGTGATGATTGTATTGTAGTTATAGAGGTTGATGAAGGTGAAAAAGATTTAAATTTAAAATTATCTGTACTTGAAATTTTATAAGTATCTAAAAAAAATGAAAAAAAATAAATAAAAATAAAAAAATAATTAGTTATTTTAATTATTAAAATTAAATTGAATCACTTTTTTATAATTATAATAAAAGAAGAAAAATATTTACTTTTATTTTCAATAATTAAACTGTACATCTGTATATTATTATTTTGATTATTATTATTATTATTATTATTATTATTTATTTTTTTTAGTAATAGAAACTCATATTATTATGTGTATCTTCTTTAATTTATTGGTTTTTAATTTTTTGTAGTCATATGAATATTTTTTTAATTATAAAAAAAAAAAAAAAATAAAAAGAAAATTTTAATTTTAAAAATTTCAAAAAAAAAATAATTAAAAAAAAAAAAAATAAAAAAAAAAATAAAAAAAATAAAAAAGTTGGGAAAAAAAGAGAATTGATAATAAAAAAAGAATTAATATCATTTTTTGATTTTATTGTTTTTAATTCACCTTTTATCATTTAAAATTATTTATATATAAATTTAAATATATATATGAACATTATTATTATTATTATTTTTTTTTTTTTTTTTTTTTTTTTTTTTTTTTTTTTTTTTTTTTTTTTCATTTAATTTAATTAATTTAAATTTTAAAAGGAAAAAAATTAAAAATAAATTTAAAAATTATTAAAAAAAAAAAAATAAAAATAAAAAAAAATAAAAAAATTTTCGTTCGTTTTTTTTTTTTAATTTTTTTTATTTTCAATTTTTTTCTTTTTAAAATATATTTATATTTATATAAATTATAAAAAAATACAAAATGAATTATAGTAATATTGTACAACAAAATTTAGAACAACAAATTCAACAACAACAAATTCAACAACAACAAGAACAAAATTTACGTGAACAACAAATTAGACAACAAATTGAAGAACAAATAAAGAGAGGTCAACAAAACCAAGAAACAACACAAGTTGATAATAGACCAGAAGGCGAATATTGGCAAATTTTTGATCAAGCAGTATTAAGAATCTTTAAAGAATGGACAGCACTTCAATTGGCAATCACCAATGAATGGGGTGGTAATAAAACCTCTGAAAGAGCTGAAGATATGAGACAAGATGTTTTAGATTTATTTTTAATGGGTAAACAAGTTTATTCTGATCAAATTGAAAAGATCTTGGATGAATGTTTATCTCAAGATTTAAATACAGTTGCTGAAGATGATAGTTGTAAACAAGTTGCAACACTTATTATTCAATGTTATAATTTAGCAATCAATGGTGCCTATAATGATATGGTGTCACTTTTAGGTCCTGAAACTGCTTCTGTAATTAGTAGTTGTATTAAAGGTGCTGGTAATGATTCTGATGATGAAATTGATGCTCCTGAATCTGAAATGGGTGATGATGATTATGATGATGAAATGATGGATGATGATGATAATAATGATAATAATAATAATAAACCAAAAAAATATAGTGAACCTGATGAAGATGGTTGGGTAACTGTAAATTCAAAAAGAAGATAAAAATAAAAAAATAAAAAAAATAAAAATAAAAATTTATGTAAAATTCTAAAATTAAAAATTAAGGTTTTTAAGATTTATTTATTTATTTTACAATATCCAAATAAATTTTTTTTTTTTTTTAAAAAAAAAATCTTGTTTTTTTTTTTTTTTTTTTTTTTTTAAAAAAAAAATTATTGATTCTGAATGTTAAATTAGAAGAAGTTGAATATCATAGAACAAAAGGAAAATACACAAGAATTTAATATAAACAAATTTATGAGGGGTGAGTTGAGTGGAAAATAAAAAATAAAAATTGAAAAAAAAAAGAGGTAACCAACCCACCACCGCCACATATAATTTCTTTTAATTCTTAAATTTTTATATCTAGCCTACCTAACAAATTCAAAATATGTATTTTTTTATTTTATTTTTATTTTTTTTTTTTTATTAAATTAATAATAGTTTAATTAAAAAATTGTTAGGAAAAAAAAAAAAAAAAAAAGTAATTATTAAAAAATAAGGCTTTCATTGGGATTTTCAAAAGAAAGGTTCTGAAACAAAAAAAAAATTTTATAAAATCCTGGGACAAACAATTGTTTATGATATTTAAGATATTTTTTTTTTGTCGGCGAATTTTTCAAGCTTAAAAAAAAAAAAAAAATTATTCTAACGTTTTTTTATTTTTATTTTTATTTTTATTTTTTTAGGTTTTTGTGATTTTTTTTTTTTTTTTTTTTTTTTTTTTATAGTTTTTTTTGCATATCATATATAAACCATTATTGGGGACACATAGATGTACACAACAAATATTATTATATAAAAAAAAAAAAAAAAAAAAAAAAAAAAAAAAAAAAATTAAATTAAAACACACTTATATAAAAAAAAAAAAAAAATAAAAAAAAAAAAATGGGAAGTGATGAAAGAAAACCACTTTTATCAATTAATGATGGTGATGATGATTTTAATCATCAAGATGTATCAACAAAAACACCACCAATTAAAAAAGAATCATTATCTAATAAATTTAAAAGTTTTTTAAAAAAATCAATGACAAAAGAAACTCTTCCAATTTTAATATATGTTTTATTATATATTATTTCTGGTGTTATTAATGTTGTTTTATTAAAAAAACTTATGATTAAATTTGTAAATTATGGTTTTTTCCTTAGTCAAATAACAAATTATGGGTAACTTTTAAAAATTAATTTTATAAAAATAAAAAAAAAAAAAAAAAAATTTATTAACTTTTTTATTTATTAATAAAGTTATTTACCAATTTTTTTAGTTGCAATGTGGTATAAAATGTATTGTACAAGTGATGTACCAAAAGAAACTAGAAATTTTCCACAATATAAATTTGTGATAATGGGATTATTGGATGCAATTAATGGTTTTTTCGTTGTGATTGGTGGTGTTTCAACATCGGGTCCATTGCAACAGTTATTGAATCAAGCTATTATTCCATTCACAATGATTGCATCATTTATATTTTTAAGAGAACGTTATTCATTATTTCAATTGGGTGGAGCAGCAGTGATTTTAGGTGGTGTTATAGTTTCATTGATTCCATCATTGGTTGGTGGTTCCTCTGGTGGTAATATTTTATTTTATAATTTTTTTTACTTAATTTCAGTTATTCCAGGTGCACTTTCAAATGTTTATAAGGATATAGCTTTTCAATCGATTGATATGGATGTTTGGTATTTACAATTCTGGGATTGTCTTTATCAATCTTTATTTGGTAGTATTCTATTCCCAGTTAATAATTGGTTACCACCACCAGCAACTATTAAATTCACTGAAATTATACCATCTGTATGTATTTAATTTAATTACAATTCAATTAAATAATTATTTATTAATTTTTTATTTTTTTTAATTATAGATGAGAGATGGTGCATTATGTTTAGGTGGTAAAAATACTATTTTACCAATTTTTAATGGTACAACATCAACATTGGCATTTGGATCATGTGGTATTAATGATAATTTTGTTTGTGATGATTGTCATAATACATGGATTATAGTTTTAATTTATATGACAGTTAATATCGCTTATAATATTTTCATTTTATTAGTATTGAAACATGCTGGTGCAACCGTTTATTCAATTGCAAATACTGTGATTTTACCATTAACAAATATTTTCTTTTCAATTCATTTCATTATGGGTGCTGCAACTACACCATTCTCTGCTTTATCAGTTGCTGGTTTACTTTTAATTCTATTTGGTTTAGGTGGTTATCGTATTGGTTCAATGATTAAAAAACCACCTCCAGATTCAAAGAAAGATTCAGAACAACAAGGTGGTGAAGGAGGTGCTGGTGATGGCGATTCATCTGATAATAAAAATAATTTAGGTGATAGTGCTGAAATTCCTCAACAAATTCAACCAAAGACTCAATTACATTTAAGAAATCAATTCTTTGGTAGATTAGGTATTGATATACCTGAATCAAGATATAGAGCTACAAATATTATTAATAATTAAATCAATGTATTATTATTTTTTTGATTTTTAATATTTATATTCTATACATATATATATATATTTTTTTTTATTTAAAAAAAAAATAAAAAAATAAAAAAAAAATAAAAAAATAATTATTATTATTTAAAAAATTTTAAATAAATAAAAATAAAAATAAAAAATAAAAAAAAAAAATAATATATATATGTTTAACTTTTTTTTTTTTACCAAATAATTCATAATTTTTATTTTTCTTCATTTTCTTTTTTTTACTTTTTTTTTAACCCAGACCATTTTCATTATTTTTTTTATTTTTTTTTAAAAATATTATTTTAGTTTTTGGAAATAAAAAAAACAATAATATATTGGAAAAAATGATACTCAATTAGGTACACCATCGGGTATTCTTTTAATAATCAATTTTTTAAAAGTCATTGAGAAATATTAATGTTTTTATAAATAAGTTATAATCAATAATTCAAAATTATAAAAAGAAAAAAAAAAAGAATTAAAAATGTTTAAATTATAATAAAAGATAGAAAAGGATTCAAATTTTAATAGATTTTTTTTTTCCCCCAATTTATATTTTTAAACACATTTTCCATAAAAAAAAGTGTAAACTAGTATTAAAATCTAATAGTAATAATATTAAAAATAATAATAATAATATTAAAAATGTTGATAATAAGTTAATTTATGTCCATTATGTAAAAAAGAAATTTCATCAGTAATTAGAGTTTTTTAAATAAAAATACCAACGTTTCTTGGTTACAAACAACACTTGTAAAAAAAAAAAAAAAATAAAAAATAATAAATAAATAAATAGAAAAATAAAAATAAATTATTAGTTTAAATTTCATTTGGAAGTGGTTGTCAAAGAAAGAAGGTATTGGTGATACTAAAAATAAAATAATTTATTGGTGAAATTCAATTCATTTTTTTTTGTATTTTTTAAAAAAAAAATAATTATTTTTTTTTTTTATTTGAGTTTTTTTTTTTTTTTTTATTAAATTATAAAACAATAACAAAATAATAATAATAATAATAATAATAATAATAATAATAATAATAATAATAATAATAATAATAATAATAATAATAATAATAATAATAATAATAATAATAAAAATAAAAATAATAATAATAGTAATAATAAAATGTATAAAGCTTATCATCCTCCAGCGAGTGAAATAAGAAATAAACATGTTGATTCTGCACAAAGGTTGGGAGTTTTTAAACAAAATCAACGTCAACATGTGGCAGTAGTTTCATTTGATACAAATATACTATCAAGTAAATTATTTAAAGAAAAAGAAGCATATGCAACTCTTAAATTAAGTGATGTTACAACAGTTGATACAAAGTAAATATATATATATGTGATATGTAAATAATTATAATATTAATATAGATTATAATATTTATACAAACATATTTAATAAATATATATATATATATATATATATATATTTTTGTAGATATCATAATAAAAAATTAGTTGGATGGGTTGTTGAAATTCCATTTATGATATCAGCAGTTCATATAATACTTAGATTAGATAGAGAAGGTAATGAATGTGTTAGATTATCAGTTTATGGTTTAAATAATTCAAATCCAATTTCATACTTTCCTTTGAATGCAAAAGTTACAGTTTACGCACCTTACTTTAAACGCCGTACTGATGGTAGTTGTGGTTTTCGTGTTGATGATATTAATGAATTAGAAGTTGAACTTGATAAATCTGAAGAATATAAATCAAAAGGTAATGACTATTATGGAAAAAAAGAATATGCAAAAGCAATTGTATGTATATTTCACATAAATTATATATATAATAGTATTAGTATATATATATATATATATATATATTTTAATTAACAAAAATCATTATTAAAGGAATATTATACAAAATCAATTCAAGAAGATAAAGATAACTATTTAGTTTATTGTAATAGATCAACAGCATATTATAATATTGGTCAATATGATAATTCATATTATGATGGTAAAAGAGCAATTGAATTAAATTCACAATTTTATAAAGGTTATTTTAGAGTATCAAAAGCATTATATTCTTTAAAAAGATATATGGAATCATATGATTTTATATGTAAAGCTTTACTTTTAGATCAAGATAATACACATGAAATTAA
>NC_007087.3:4410419-4412919 GCF_000004695.1 Dictyostelium discoideum AX4
TTGTTCATCTTGTTGTTTGAATTTCTCTGCATCAGCAACCATTTTTTCAATTTCTTCTTTTGAAAGACGACCTTTATCATTGGTAATTGTAATCTTTTGTTTGTTACCAGTTGATTTATCTTCAGCTGATACATTTAAGATACCATTTGCATCAACATCAAATGTAACTTCAACTTGTGGTACACCTCTTGGTGCTGGTGGAATACCAGAAAGTTCAAATTTACCCAATAAATTATTATCTTTGGTCATAGCACGTTCACCTTCATAAACTTGAATTAATACACCTGGTTGATTATCAGAGTATGTAGAGAAGGTTTGAGTTTTCTTACATGGAATTGTTGTATTTCTTGGAATAAGAGTTGTCATAACACCACCAGCAGTTTCTAAACCCATTGATAATGGTGCAACATCTAACAATAAAAGATCAGCAACTTTAGCACCACCTTCATTTGAAAGAATTGCAGCTTGTACAGCGGCACCATAAGCAACAGCTTCATCTGGATTAATTGATTTATTCAATTCTTTACCATTGAAAAATTCTTGTAATAATTGTTGTACCTTTGGAATACGAGTTGAACCACCAACTAAAACAATTTCATGAATTGATTTCTTATCCAATTTACTATCTTTTAATACTTTTTCAACTGGATCTAAACAACCACGGAAAAGATCAGCACAGAGTTCTTCAAAACGTGCTCTAGTAATTGAAGTATAGAAATCAATACCTTCAAAGAGTGAATCAATTTCAATTGAAGCTTGAGCAGATGATGAAAGAGTTCTTTTGGCACGTTCACAAGCAGTTCTTAAACGACGAACAGCACGTTGATTACCCATAATATCTTTTTTATGTTTACGTTTAAATTCATCAACAAAGTGAGAAACGAGACGATTATCAAAATCTTCACCACCTAAATGAGTATCACCAGCGGTGGCTTTAACTTCAAATACACCATCTTCAATGGTAAGGAGAGAAACATCAAATGTACCACCACCTAAATCGAAAATTAAAATATTCTTTTCACCAGAACCTTTCTTTTCTAAACCATAAGCAATAGCAGCAGCAGTTGGTTCATTAATAATACGTTGAACATTTAATTTTGAAATTGTACCAGCATCTTTGGTTGCTTGACGTTGACTATCATTGAAATAAGCTGGAACGGTAATTACAGCATTATTAATGGTTTTACCAAGATAAGCTTCAGCGGTTTCTTTCATTTTTAAGAGTACCATTGAAGAGATTTCTTCTGGTGAGAAAACTTTAGTTTCACCTTTGAATTCAACTTGAATATGTGGCTTATCACCATCCTTTGGAATAACTTTGAATGGCCAATGTTTCATATCACTTTGAACTTCTTTGTCACTAAATTTACGACCAATTAAACGTTTAGCATCAAATACTGTATTGGTTGGATTCATTGCAACTTGATTCTTTGCAGCATCACCAATTAAACGTTCTGTATCAGTAAATGCAACATAAGATGGAGTGGTTCTATTACCTTGATCATTTGCAATAATTTCAACACGATCATTTTGCCAAACACCAACACATGAATATGTTGTACCTAAATCAATACCAATTGATGACATTTTTTAATATTTAATTATTTAATATTCTTTTATAAAAAAAAAAAAAAAATTTTAAAATGTTAATAAAAAATAATTATTTAATAAAAAAAAAAATAAAGTAATAATAATAATAAAAATAAAAAAAATAAAAATTTGGAATTTATTAAAAAAAAAATAATATATATATATATATAAAAATATATAATAAATTAAATAATACAAAAAAAAAAAATAATTATTATTATTATTTTTTTTGTTGTTCAAATTAAATAAAAAATATAAAAAATATAAAAATTTTTATTCTTGATAGTGTGTGTGTGTTTGTTTGTTTTGAATGTGTTTGTGTGTTTTTGTTTGGTAACTTACTATATGTATGTGTGTGAATTAAAAAAAAAATTATTATTTATTTATTTATTTACAAAAATTTATATACAAAAAAATTAATCTTTATATATTTATACTATTATTATTATTATAAATTAAATTGAACTACTGAATTAACAATAATGAAAGATTTTTATTTGGGGTTTAAATAATTTTTTTTTTTTTTTAAATTTTCAACCACTGGATTTTTTTTTTGGTTTTTGGATGAAATTTAAAAAAAAATCCATAAATTTTTATCGTAAAATTTTGAGATTTAATGGGATTTCACATAGTTTCACCCAAAAAGGTTTCAAGATCCCAAATAAAAATTTTTTAAATTTTTTTTTTTTTTTATTTTTTTTTTTTTTATTTTTATTTTTATTTTTTTATTTTTTTATTTTTTTTTTATGTTGAATCGTAAAAAAAATTAATTTTTTTAAAATTTTTTTCCTTATTAATTTTTTACGATCCAATGAACGCATGTGATTAATTTTATTGAATTAAAAAAAAAAAAAAAAAAAAAAAAAAAAAAAATAATGATAATAATAATAATAAATAAATACAATGAATT
>NC_007087.3:4415419-4425419 GCF_000004695.1 Dictyostelium discoideum AX4
CAACAACTGGTGCTTTTGTCATAATATATAATGATGTTACAAATTCTTTAAAATCTAATATTCCATTCTAATTAATTAATTAAATAAGTAATTTTTTTTTTTTTTTTTTTTTTTTTTTTTTAAATTTTAAATTAATATTATTAATAATTAATTATTATTTATTATCTAATATTATTTTATTAATTTTTTTTTTTTTTTTAAAAAAAATAACATACACAATCAGTATCAAATAATTTAAATAATTGTATTAATAAATCTTTATCCCAATCTCTGAAACGACAATAAAAGAAATCTATAAATTCAGATTCTGTAAAACCAGATTTTTTATCTTTTGATGAGTATTCATTATAATCTTTACTAAGTTTATCAATTTGATCTTTTGTATAATTTGTTTTTTTAATTAATTCATTAATTTCTTCTTTTGATAATTTTGTATTTCCAGCTCCCATTTTTTTAAATTTTTTAAATTAAAAAAAAGTTATATATATATATATATATATTTATTATTTATAAAAAAAAAATAAATAAATAATTATTAAAAAAAAAAAAAAAAAAAAAAAAAATATCTTTTTTATAAATTAAATTAAAAAAAAAAAAAAAAAAAAAAAAAAAAAAAAAAAAAAAAAAAATCTCTTTTCTATTTTTTTCTTTGGTTTTGGTTGAATGTCACAAAAAAATCAATGTCACACACAATTTCAAATAATTTCCGCATAATTTCATTTTTTTTTATTTATTTTTTATTTCATTTTATTTTTTTTTTTATGTAAGTTTCAAAAGATCTAAATATGTGTTGGGGAATCCTTTTTTTTTTTTTTTTTTTTTTTTTTGTTTATGGTAAAAACATCACAAATGTGGCTAATAGTGATTAAAATAAAATTTATTATTTTTGTTAATTTATTCTAATGAAGTTGCAACATAATCTGCTCTTAAATTATAAGCTCTTGCATTTCTCCATACATAGAAACGAGCTTTAAATCCTTTGGTTGTTACATTAATTGCTTGAACATCAACACGAGTTTGTTGGTAAACATTTGTACCAGTTGCATCAGCAGATGTTGTATCGATATGACCTAATGTAATTGCAATCAATGGAATTGATTTAAATTCGACTGGGAATAAAACATCAACAAGAATTTCACGAGCACCAGTATTTGTAGTACTATTTAAAACAGTATCAGCACCTGGTGAAATATTTCTACCAACTTGAGTGAAACTGTGTTGTTCAATTTCAGCATATAATTCAAATCTTAATGAAATATGAGTATTCCAAGTCAATGGACAAATAGCAATTGAACGAGCTCTAATTGGAGTATCAAAGAAATGAGTGGTAACTGTATTACGATCACTATTAGCAGCAATAGAACTACCATTTCTATACTCTTTCCAATTAACACCATCAAGAGTATAACGAACTTTAAATGATGTTACCCATTGATCCACTATTATTTATTCAAATTATTAAATTAATAAATTTTATTCAAAAAAAAAAAAAAAAAAAAAAAAAAAAAAAAAAAAAAAAAAAAAAAAAAAAAAAAAAAAAAAAAAAAAAAAATTAAAAACTTACAATCACCACGACCTTGAATTGCTAAAGAAACATAGGTTTTTGGATTTTCAGAACCAGCCATAATGTATTGATTAGTATCGAGAATAGCAGCACACCAAGCTTCTGAACCACCTTGAGTATTTGGAGCACCATTTTTAAAATTTAAAACACTATTAAATTGAGTGTGAACACCATTAAAATTAGTTGAAGTTCTAAGATTAACAAGAGAGTTATAAACTACTGGAACTAAATTTGCTGTTGACATTTTTTTTTTTTTTTTTTAATAAAAGTTAATTTAAATACAATTTATTTAAATTTGATTATAAATGAAATTTATGTTTTTGTTGATATTAAAAATAAAAAAAAAATTTGTTCTTTTAATAGTTTTTTTTTTTTAATTATAAAATAATAAAATTAAAAAATTAATATAAAAAATAAATAAATATATTATTATTTTAGAATCACAAGAATTTTTTTTTAGTTACTATAATTTTTTTTTTTTTTAAATTATCTTTAGATTTTTTTTTTTTTTGGAAAGACAAGGAGATGGGAAAAAATAAAAAAATTTGGTTAACACAAAGAAAATGACCGACATTTTTAAATGAAGACATTTTTTTGAGATTTTATTTTTAAAAAAAAAAAAAAAAAAAAATATCTTTTCTATTTTCTCAAATGATTTTTTGGGCTTTTTTTTTTGACTTTTTAAGATTTTTTGATTAATAGTTTATAGTAGAAAAAATAAAATAAAAAATAAAATAAAAAATAAAAAAAAAATAAAATAAAAAATAAAAAAATCCCAAGATTTTGAAATAAAATAGTTTTTTTTTTTTATTTTTATAATATTAAAATAAGTTTTTATAATTTTAATAACATTATCCAATTGAAATAATTAAATCTTAGTTAATAATTCTTCAAAATAAAATTGAATTTTTTGAATGATATTATTGAATTCAATAAAAAAAATATTTTATTTGTGATAATACTTAATTAATTGAAATTAAAATGAATTTAAAACAACCACTTTAATCCACATCAATTTCAATATGACCTGTTTGATCTTTATCAAATAAATCAAATTACTATTTAAATAAATCTTTATCAAAACCTCTGAAATGGTTTAAAAAGAAATCTATAAATTCATATTCTTAAAAACCAGATTTTTTATCTTTTGAAGTGTATTCATTGTAATCTTTAGTTGGTCTATCAATTTTTATTTTATTTGTTTTTTTAAATTAATTTATTTATTTCTTCTTTTGATAATTTTGTATTTTCTAGCTCCATTTTTTTAATTTAAAAAAAAAAAAAAAAAAAACAATCATTAAGTTTTTAAAATAAAATAAATAAAAAAATAACTTTTTTGAGTATAAAAAAAAAAAAAAAAAAAAAAAAGAACCTTTCTATTTTTTTTTTCTATTGTTCAATTTAATAAAAGAAATCAATTATTCCCATTTTTTTTTATTTTTTTTAATAGAAATTTCAAAAGATATAAATTAAAAAAAAAACTAAATAAATAAGTGAAAATTTGTTTTTTTTTTTTGTTTTCTGGTAAAAACATAACACATGTGGTAATTAAAATAAAATAAAATTTATTTTTTTTTAATTTATTCTAATGAAGTTGCAACATAATCTGCTCTTAAATTATAAGCTCTTGCATTTCTCCATACATAGAAACGAGCTTTGAATCCTTTAGTTGTTACATTAATTGCTTGAACATCGACACGAGTTTGTTGGTAAACATTTGTACCAGTTGCATCAGCAGATGTTGTATCGATATGACCTAATGTAATTGCAATCAATGGAATTGATTTAAATTCGACTGGGAATAAAACATCAACAAGAATTTCACGGGCACCAGTATTTGTAGTACTATTTAAAACAGTATCAGCACCTGGTGAAATATTTCTACCAACTTGAGTGAAACTGTGTTGTTCAATTTCAGCATATAATTCAAATCTTAATGAAATATGAGTATTCCAAGTCAATGGACAAATTGCAATTGAACGAGCTCTAATTGGAGTATCAAAGAAATGAGTGGTAACTGTATTACGATCACTATTAGCAGCAATAGAACTACCATTTCTATACTCTTTCCAATTAACACCATCAAGAGTATAACGAACTTTAAATGATGTTACCCATTGATCCACTATTATGTATTTAAATTATTAAATTAATAAATTTTAATCAAAAAAAAAAAAAAAAAAAAAAAAAAAAAAAAAAAAAAAAAAAAAAAAAAAAAAAAAAAAAAAAATTAAATACTTACAATCACCACGACCTTGAATTGCTAAAGAAACATAGGTTTTTGGATTTTCAGAACCAGCCATAATGTATTGATTAGTATCGAGAATAGCAGCACACCAAGCTTTTGAACCACCTTGAGTATTTGGAGCACCATTTTTAAAATTTAAAACACTATTAAATTGAGTGTGAACACCATTAAAATTAGTTGAAGTTTTAAGATTAACAAGAGAGTTATAAACTACTGGAACTAAATTTGCTGTTGACATTTTTTTTTTTTTTTTTTAATAAAAGTTAATTTAATACAATGTTTTTAAATTTGATTATAAATGAAATTTATGTTTTGTTGATATTAAATAAAAAAAAAATTTCCTCTTTTTATAGTTTTTTTTTATTATTAAAATAATAAAAAATAAAAAATTAAAATAAAAATAAATAATTATTTCAGAATCTTGGGAATTTTTAGATTTTAGTTATAATAAATTTTTTTTTTTTTTTTTTAAATATCTTTGTAATAATTTTTTTTGGAAAGATAAGAAAATGGGAAAATATAAAAAAATTTAGTTCATTTAAAAATGTCGGTCATTTCTTTGTGTTATGACATTTTTTTGAGATTTTATTTTTTCAAAAAAAACAAAAAAAAAAAAAAAAAATATCTTTTCTATTTTTGCAAATGATTTTTTTTTTTTTTTTTTTGGGGTGAAGGGGTAGGCTTTTTTTTGCATTTTAAGATTTTTTGGTCAAAAGTTTATAGTAAAAAAAATTAAATAAAAAATAAAAAAAAAAAAAAAAAATAATAATATTAACTAAAAAAAAAAAAATTTCCTAAGATTTTGAAATAAAATAATTATCTTTTTTTTTTTTTTCCTCAATTTATTTTTATAATATTAAAATAAGTTTTTATAATTTTAATAACATTATCCCATTCAAATAGTTTTATCTTATTTAATAGTTTTTCAAAATAAAATTGAATTTTTTCAATACCATTATTATTATTATTATTATTATTATTATTATTATTATTATTATTATTATTATTATTATTATTATTATTATTATTATTATTATTATTATTATTATTATTATTATTATTATTATTATTATTATTATTATTATTATTATTATTATTATTATTATTATTATTGTTATTTATAAAATATTTTAATTGTGATATTACTAAATTAATTAAAATTAAAAATGAATTTAAACTACCAATCCATTTATAAAATGAATTTTGAATTCTTTTAATTGAATTATTTTGAATTATTACTTTATCATAGAATGAAATACCAAAATTTAAATATTCTTGAATTGATTCATTTACAACTTTAATTGATTTTCTAATTAAATTAAATTGATCAATTTCAAATTTATTTGGAAATAAATTAAAATAAATATTTGATTTTTTATTGATATTATCATTTATAAATTGATCATTAATTTCTTTATTTTCTTCATTTAATTTATTTGTAAATTCAATTATATTTAAATTTAAATTAATATTAACATCAATTGGTTTATAAATTCTATCACCAATGTATTCATTTAATAATAATAAATTTTCATTTTCATTTTCATTTTCATTTTCATTTTCATTTTCATTTTCATTTTCATTTTCATTTTCATTTTCATTTTCATTTTCATTTTCATTTTCATTTTCATTTTCATCTTTAATTTCATTACATTGATTTAATTGATCATTATAAAATTGTAATAATTTATTATTTGAATTAATTAATGTTGATAGCCTTTTAATTGAAATTGATTTAGTATGATAAATTGGTTTATATTCTTTTTCTTTATTTCCTAATAATTCAATTAATTCTTTATATTTAGCTGTTGTTGTTGTTGATAATTGTTGATGATTATTTTTCATTATTTTAAATGATAAACATAATGATAATATTATAATTTGATCAAGAAAATTTAATGGAATTTCTAATGGTTCAATTTCACCATGTGATAATTTATCTCTAATCCTTGGACCATCAATATAAATTAATAAATCTAATAACATTGATATTAATGATTCACCAATATCAATTACAAGTTGATTATTAAATAAAATTTCTTTTTCTTCTTCTTCTTTTTCTTCTTTTTCTTCTTCTTTTTCTTCATTATTATTATTATTAAATTTAAAATATTTTGGATTTTCATATTTTGAATAATTTTTATTTGAAGTTGGAATTTGTAAATGTTTCTCTTCACTGTATGATGATGATGATGATGTAGTTGATGATGGCGATTCATTTGAAAATACACAAGTTGATAATAATAATGTATTTGAAATGAATAAATCCAAAGTTGTATAAAAACTAATATAATCTGCTTTTAAAAATTTATCAGGTAAATTATTTAATTTAACAAAATTTAATCTAAGTGAATGTTCCAATTGTGGTAATAATAATACTAATGAATAAAATATATTATAACCATCATTATCTTCATTATCATTAATTGATTTAAAATAATAATTAAATGCTTCTAACCATAAATTAATTCTACCTGGTACTATAAATTTTGAATTTTTTAATATTTCAAAAATTTCATCTTTATAATTTAATAATATTAATTTATTATTATTATTATTATTATTATTATTATTATTATTATTATTATTATTATTATTATTATTATTATTATTATTATTATTATTATTATTATTATTATTATTATTATTATTATTTTTATTATTATTATTATTATTATCAAAATTTGAAAACTTTTTTTTTAAACTAATTATTGGTCTAATTGAACCATTATTATTATTATTATTATTATTATTATTATTATTATTATTATTATTATTATTATTATTATTATTATTATTATTATTATTATTATTATTATTATTATTATTATTATTATTATTATTATTATTATTTTTAAAAGATTTGAAAATAATTGAAATTTTAAAAATTAAATGAATAATATAAATTAATAAAGATAAATTTAATTCATTTGGTGATATGAATCCATGCCAAATTATATTACGTAAATTTAAACCAATTGGTGGTCCAATTAAAACTTTTAATAATGAAATTATTGGTAATCCTAAAACTATTAATAAATTATCATCATCTAATAAATCACGTAACATTCTACCGAAAATTGGTGGTTTTTTATCAACAATAACTAATTTAAAAAAAATTATATCACCCAACATTCTTTCTAATGTTGATAATATTATTGAATATTCTAATGTAATATTATCATTAAAATTATTTTCATTTATTTTATCTCTTAAAGAAATTAATGTATTTTTAAATAATAATACCTTTATTATTTTTAAAAAATAAAAAAAAAGAAATATTAATATCAATAATAATATTAATAATAATAAAAAAATAAAAAATAATAAAAAAGAAAAAAAAACTTACATTTGGTATAATATTATTTAAATTTAAATCATCAAACCATTTATATGATTCATTTAATAATTGTGATTTATTATTATTATCATTAAATTCTTTATAATATTTTAAGAATAATAAATTTGATAAAATTCTAAGACGTATTGAGTTTATTTTAAAAAATTCTAGTACATTTTGATGATCATTTTTATCTTTTTCTAAAGTATTATTATTATTATTATTATTATTATTATTATTATTATTATTATTATTATTATTATTATTATTATTATTATTATTATTATTATTATTATTATTATTATTATTATTATTATTATTATTATTATTATTATTATTATTATTATTATTATTTTCATTTATAGATTTATTAAAAAATAACCAGTTATTTAAAGAATTATTTATTATGTTATCATTTAAATAAAATGATGATATAATTGGATTATTATTATTATCAATATTCAATGATATTAAATCATCATCTAATTTTATTGTATTATTATCTATTACTAAATTTTTAATATCATCTTTACTATTATATAAATTTAAATCTAAAAGTAAATATTGATAAACATTTTTAGAAATATATGATTCTATTTTATTTGATATAATTTGTTGTTGTTGTTCTTCCATAAGATTTTTTTTTTTTTTTTTTTTTTTCAAAACAGTGCTAGAAAACACATCACTTAATAAAAAAAAAAAAATGAAAAAAAAAAAAATGGAAATTGTTTGTAGCCTGATTGCGAATTTTTAAATAATGGTAAAAAAAAAAAAATAAATAAAAATAAAAATAAATAAAAAAATAAATAAAAAAATAAATAAAAAAAAAAAATAAGATCTTATTAACAAAATTAAAAAATATTTTAGAAAACAATTAACCTTATTTTTTTATTATTTTTTTATATTTTATTTTTTTTTTTTTTTTTTTTTTTTTCAAAAAATATCAAAAAAAAAAAAAAAAAAAAAAAATGAAAAAAAAAAAAAAAAAAAAAAAAAAAAAAAAAAAGATGATATTTTATATTCAAAACACATCACCACCAAATTGTATATTTAAAAAATAAATATCAAACGAAAGTTCAATAAAAAAAAAAAAATAAAAAATAAAAAATAAAAAAAGATAAAATAAAATAAAAAGTTGTATACTATAAAAATTACACAAATATTACAATAATATAAAATAAAATAAAATAAAAAAATACATGGTTTATTATTAAAATTTATAAATATATACAAAGATGATAGCAGCACAATGGAAAATTATTGGTAATTCAACTTATATTAAAAAAGAAATTTATAGTATGAGTTGGGATGTAGATTTAAAACAACAAGTTTCAGTTGGTTCTCCATTTGCAGGTCCAATAGCTGTAATGAGAGATTCTTCAAAATTTGTTGAAATGAACTCTCAAAATATGAAACCATATTTAAAAATTTTTACAGCATCTGGTGATTTAATTTCTCAAATGATTGTATGTTATTTATTATTATTATTATTATTATTATTAAAATATATATATATAAAAAAATATATTAATATTTTATATAATTTTTTTGAAAAAAAAAAGTGGGATTCATCAAAAAATATAGTTGCAATGGATTGGATTGAAAAAGAAAGATTAGTTATAGTTTTACAAAATGCAACAGTTTTAATATTTAATGTATTTTGTGAACAAATGACACAATTTTCATTAGGTGATATAGTTAGAGAGGAGGAGATATTGGAATGTAAGATATGGAGTGATGGCATAGTTGTATTGACATCAGCATCACAATTATATTCAGTACCATCGATTAATGATTTCTTTGTAGAGAGTGGTCGTGTAATTAGATTACCACCATTACCAGAGGAGCCAAAGGCTAGACCGGAATGGGCGATATTGGAGCCACAATTCTCGTTATCCCAATCGATTGAGATATTCATGTCAATCAATGGCACACTTTATTTAATTGATGAAGATAAAGTTGAGAGTCAATTAGAGGCGACCGAGCCCATTCAAAAGATGGTGGTATCGCCATGTGGCAAAAAGTTGGCATGCTTCGATACCAAAGGGACATTACTGATTTTAAAGACCGATGGGTCGACCACCAACCCCGATCGTATGGACACAAAAGCCACCAAATCACCAGTATTGAAATGGTGTGGTAGCGACGGGGTTATGATGTACTGGGACTCGATTAAGGACCCAATCCTATTCTACTTTTCCAAAGGTGACAGTTGGGCCAAATTCACATTGGACCAACCAGTTTCATTAGTCACTGAAATCGATGGTCTTAGAATCATATCCGATACGACATCGGAATTCTTTCATAAAGTATCTGATGTCACAATCGATATCTTTAAAATTGGCACAACCAGTCCTGCAAGTATACTATACGATGCAACAGATCATTTCATTTCAAAATCTCCACAAGCCGATGAATCAATTCGTTCAATTAATGATCAATTGGAGGATGCAGTAAATGATTGTATTTTAGCAGCAGGTTTTGAATTTAATGGTGGTGAACAATCTAAACTATTAAAAGCTGCAAGCTTTGGTAAATGTTTCCTCGAGAATTACAATCCTTCACAATTCGTCACAATGTGTAGATCACTACGTGTATTGAATGCAGTACGTCATCATGAAATTGGTATACCATTATCAATCAAACAATACTACCATATTGGTATTGAAGAATTAATCGATCGTTTAATTAGCAGAAGAAAACATCTACTAGCATGGCGTATTTGTGATTATTTAAAAATTAAATCAGATGTTGTATTAAATCATTGGGCTTGTACAAAAGTTAGAACCGATATACCAGATCAAGAATTGGGTAAAATTATCATTAAAAAGTTGGAATCTGTACCTGG
>NC_007087.3:4430419-4440419 GCF_000004695.1 Dictyostelium discoideum AX4
AGGTGAATTAACATTAGCTGATTTTGGAAGTGCTAAAATTTTAGAATCAAATCATACAAGTATGTCATATATTTGTTCAAGATATTATAGAGCTCCTGAATTATTAGTTGGTTGTTCAAATTATACTACTAAAATTGTATGTTTTTTTTTTTTTTTTTAAAAAATTTATTTAATTATTAACTTTTTTTTTTTTTTTATTTTTTTATTATTTTTTTTTTATTAGGATATTTGGTCAATTGGATGTATTTTAGCAGAAATGTTAATTGGTAAACCATTATTCCCTGGTACAAATTCAAATGATCAATTGGGTAGAATTATTGAAGTATTAGGATCACCAACAAAAGATGATATGGAAGCAATGAAACCAAGTAAACCATACCATTTACAATTACCAAATATTAATCCAAAGTTTTTCGAATCATTACATAATGTTGAAGATAAAACAGTTGTTGATTTATTATCAAAAATTTTCATTTTTGATCCTGTAAAGAGTAATTAATTTATTATTAAAAAAAAAAAAAAAAAAAAAAAAAAAAAACTAACATTATTTATTTTTATTTATTTGTATTTAATTTCTTTTTTTTTTTTATTTTTAATAGGAGCATCGATTGATGAAATTATTGCACACCCATTTTTAAGAGATGTAAATATAAATAGTTTAGAATTATTTGATGAAATGAAATGTTTTTCAGTATCAGGTAATGGTAAATCATCATTAACAACAAATTCAACTTCATCATCTTCGACAACTGCTAATATGACCTCTTTAGCAAGTTCAAGTAGTAATAATAAAACAACTTGCTCTGAAACTTATCTTTCAAGACTACCAACAAGCGCAATCACAAGTAGTAGTAATTTAAAAAGTATAGATAATAGTAATAATGGAAAATCTTCTTCCTCTTCAAATAATATTCCAAGTTTAAATAATAGTAATAATGGTGTAATTACAAATACTATTTAAAGTTAAAACTTTATAAAAAAAAAAAAAAAAAAAAAAATAACACTAAAAAAAAAAAAAAACAAATTAAAACCAAATTAAAACAAATTTAAAGAAAAAAAAAAAAAAAAAAAAAAAAAATTGGAAAAAAAAAAAAAAAAGAAAAAAAAAAAGAAAAAAGAATAAATCAATTTTTAAAAAAAAAAAAAAAAAAAAAAGTAATAATAAGATATTTAAATGGTATTTGTCAAAAATGTGTTAGTTATTAATAACAAATATATATAATGCGGCTGATATTAATAAAAATTGAAGAAAGAAAAAAAAAAAAATGTAAATAATTAAGAAAAAAAAAAAAATAATAACATATTAAGTCCTCAACTCTTCAATAAATATGCACATTAAAAAAACAAATAACAAAAACTCACCACACACAATATAAAAAAAAAAAAAAAAATAATAATAATAAAAAAAAAATAAAATCTAAAAATAAATTTTTGAAAAAAAAAATAATAATAATAAAAAAAAAAAAAAAAAAAAAAAAAAGATAAACCGTGTTGTATGATTATTTTTATTTTTTTTTTTATTTTTTTTTTTTTTTTTTTTTTTTCTTTATTTTTTTTTTTCAAAAATTTATTTTTGGGATTTCAGTTATACAAAAAAAGAATTTTGAGGGTATAATAAATATAGAATTATAAATTACCATTGAATCATAAATTTTCTCAAAAAAAAAAATAAATAAAAAATAAAAAAATAAAAAAATAAAAACAAAAAAAGTTGGATAAATATTAAATTTAATTTAACTCTTACATTCACTCACACATTAAATATCTCAACGCCGTTTGAGTGGTAGTCTGAAAAAAAAATAAAAAAAAAAATAAAAATAAAATAAAATTTTTTTTTTTTGAAATAAAAAAAAAAAAAAAAAAAACCAAAATATATTTTTTTTTTTTCTGTTAACTATCATTCTTTTTAAATCAACAAGTTGAAATATAAAACAATAATAATAAAAAAATAAAATAAAATAAAAATCTAAAATAAAAACATTAAAAAATTTTAAAATAAAATTGTAATATTAGTCCTTCATCAGATAATAATAAAATTTATTATAAAAATAAAATTTTAAAATAAAATAAAAAAAAAAAAAAAAAAAAAAAACAAAATTTTATTTTTTATTTTTTATTTTTTTAAAATTTTTTCAAAAATCAATCATCAAGAATAAAAATTAGAATAAAACATTAAGAAATAATAAAAAAATAAAAATAAATAAATATATTTATATAAAGAAGTAAAAAAAAAAAAAAAAAATAATAATAATTTAATATAAAAAAAAAAATGTCGACAAATAATCTTGGTAGACCAGTAAGACCAACTGGTAGTAAAAAGACAGGTGGAGCAAGCTCAGTAACGATAACAATGTCAGATTTTCAAACATATGAAATGCAAGCTAGACAGGTCGAATGTAAATTATGGATAGAATCGATTATAGATGAAGAAATTGATAATGATCTTCATCAAGCATTAAAAGATGGTGTAGTTTTATGTAAATTAGCAAATACAATGTTTCCTGCTATTATAACACGTTATAATAAACAATCTTCAATTACTTTTAAATTATTAGAAAATATTAATTCGTATGTATATATTTTACTTCAATTATTTCTATCAATAACTTCACCCACTCCCCCTTCCCCCCTCCCCCACTTGTATAACCATACTAACTCAATTTATTATTATTATTATTATTATTATTATTATTATTATTATTATTATTATTATTATTATTAATAAAGATTTTTACAAGTTGCAAAAAAGATGGGAATTAGTGATAATCAATTATTTATTGCAACAGATTTATGGGAAAATAAAAATTTTCAAATGGTAATTAGTACAATTAATAAGATGGCAACAATAGCGGTATCAAAAGGATTTCCAATTAAATGGCCAACAGTTGATGATCCAAATAAAGAGACAAAATTTGAAAAAGCATCACCTGATAGAGTGCTTGAATGGGATAATAGTTTTATATATAGTAATAATAGTAGTAATAGTAATAATGGTAATAATAGTCCAAAATCACCAGCTTCAACAATTGGTAAGAAAACAACATCATTTGGTACACCAACTACATCAAGAAATAGCATAAACTTTTCTTTACCACCAAAATTAACAGCTTCATCAACTTCAACTTCAAATTTAATTCAAACAAATTCAAATCCAACAACTCCAACAACTTCAACAACTTCAACACCAAATTTATCATCAACTGTAACAATAACAACAACAACACCAACAACAACACCAACACCAACACCAACTAAACCAATAACACCATTAGTTGTCACACCACCAGCTACTGTAGTTTCACCATTATCACCAATTTCACTTGTATCAACACCACCACCACCAACAACAACAACAATTGTTGTAAAAGAAAATGAAAATGAAAAAGAAAAAGAACAATTACCACCACCACAATCACAATCACAACCACAACCAAAAATAGAAAAAGAAAATGAAAATGAAAAAATAAAAACAAATTTAGAAACAGAAATTTTAATTAAAAAAGAATTAACAAAACAAGATAAAATTGAAATTATAATTAATCAATATAAAGAATTATCAATTAAAGAGAATAATGGTAATGAATCAATTCATTATGCAGTTAGAGATGGTAATATTGAAGTTATAAAATCAATTGCCAATAGTGATAATGTAAATAGTAAAAATCAAAATACAGGTCGTACACCATTACATGTTGGTGTATTGAATGGAAATGTTGAAATTGTAGAGATATTATTAGAGATTGAAGGATGTGATTGTAATCAAGCAGATACCGATGGCAATACACCCATTCATTTGGCTGTGCTTAAAGGTAATCATTCAATGGTTGAAACATTGATTAAGAAAGGCACCCAAACCAACACCAATGCTGTCAATAGGGATGGCTCAACACCAATGATGATGGTGTCGGTTAATGGCGATGAGAGAATGGTGGATTTGTTATTGGAGGGTGGTGCAGATGTGAATTCGTCCAATAAGAAGGGCAACACT
The DNA here is from genome assembly GCF_000004695.1 of Dictyostelium discoideum AX4. Taxonomy (NCBI): domain Eukaryota; phylum Evosea; class Eumycetozoa; order Dictyosteliales; family Dictyosteliaceae; genus Dictyostelium; species Dictyostelium discoideum. Next base: position 4,434,408 of record NC_007087.3, read on the forward strand.
GCATTGCATTACGCAACTTTGAAGGGCCATAAAAAGGTGGTTGATAAATTGTTGGAGGCAGGCTCCGATGTTAATGCAGTCAATCAGGATGGTGCAACTTCATTACATGTGGCCGCTGAAGAGAATTTCCCAAACATTATTGAATCATTGGCAAATTCAGGTGCAGTAGTTGACCAACAACGTTTAGATGGTTGGACACCATTGTATAGTGCCGCTTTCAAGGGTAATCGTGAAACTGCAATTTCACTCCTATCAAAGGGTGCAAGTGTTGATTCTCATAATCTTGAGGGTTGGACACCACTTCATTCAGCTTGTTCAGAGGGTCATCTTAAAATGGCTCAACTCTTGATTACAACCTATAAATCCGATGTCAATAGTCAAAATTTTCAAGGTACAACATCATTATTTCACGCTTGTTCATCTGGTCATTTAGAATTGGTTAAATATTTATTCCAAGTTGGATCCAATCCTGAATTGTCAAGACCTGGTGGTTGGAAACCAATTCATATCGCTTGTTATAATGAAAATGATTTAATCACTCGTTATTTAATTGAAAAAAATGTAAATTTAAATTGTACAAACTCTGAAATCAAAGGTTACGCTCCAATTCATATTCTAATTAGTACTGAAGAACCACGTTTAGAAATTATTGAACTATTATTAAGTAAAAAAATCAATGTAAACATTAAAAATGTTAATGGTTCAACTCCACTTCATTTGGCTGTATTTTGGAATCATTTTAAAGTACTCGAATTATTACTCAAATATGGTGCCTCTCTTGAAGAAAAAAATAATAAAGGTAGAACGCCTCTAAGTTTAGCTTGTCATTATGGTAATGAAATCATTGCAAAATATTTAGCTGAAAAAACAAACAAAGATGTAAAAAAATTAAAAATTAAAAATAACAAACAAAAAATTTTAGATATGGAAATTCCAGATTCACCACCAGTACCATTATAAAAATAAATAATAAATAATAAATAATAAATAATAAATAATAATTATAATTATCATTCTACCTCTCCTTTTAACAACATTTAAAAAATTATAAAAATAAAAAAAAATAAAAAATAAAAATTAAATAAAAAAAAATAATTTATTGTATATTTACATTTTTATTTAATTTTTTTATAATTATCTAAACAAAATTTTTTTATTTTTTTTTTTTTATTTAGTCAAAATTAATTTAATGAAAATAAAAATACTTTTTATAGAAAATGAAAAATAAAAACAATTGTTTAAAAAATACACTTTTAGGTTCTCTCCTTCCCCCCTCCTCATTTAAAAAATGATAAATTATTTCAATTTTATTTTTTAAAAAATTAAAAACATTATTGTTGATATTAAAAATATTAAAATAAAATTTGAAGTTATTATTTGGGAATTATTACAAACTAAGAATGCAAAACATTCATCAGTAAAAGTTCTATTATTTGCTAATAAAATACAATTTTCATTATCTGGATTTAATGTATTATTTACAATTGGATAAGTGAATGATTCAACATATCTTTCATTACCTTCTACTAAAACTGTTTTATTTTCTGAAATATATTTAAATTGCATATACATTACACCATTCCAACGATTTTCTGAAACTTTAATATCATTTCTAAGAAATTTTGTGCTTTCACCTTCAAAAATTCCTCTTGGACAAGAACTACTACACTAAATAAATAAAATAAATTTTTTGGTAATTATTTTTTTATTAATTATTAATATCACATGTAATAAATTAACTTTAACATTTTTTTTTTTTTTTTTTTAATAAAATATTTACAGTTTGTCTACAAAAGAAATATTTCAAGTAAATATATGGTGATTCATCATCACAATAGACAGTTGATGATAATAAACAAATAATTAATGTTATAATAAATAAATTCGATTTCATTTTTTTTTTTTTTTTTTTTTATTTAATTTTATTTTATTTTTTTTTTTTTTTTTTTTCGTTGATCAAATTAACTGATCAAAAATTTAATTTTTTTTTTATTTTTATTTTTTTTTTTTTAAAAAAAAAAAGATATTTCCCAAAGGTTTATAACCAATAAAAAAATCTAAAACATGTTCCAAATTAAAACCAAAAGGTTAAAAAAATATAGAATGAGACAATAAAAATTTGGAATTCTGTGATTGGTTTTATTAAAATAAAAAAAGTGGGTCAAGTAAAGAAAAGAGAATATTTTTATTTTTTTATTTAAATTCGAAAAAAAAAAATAAAAAGAAGATAAAAGAAAAAGTACAAGATTCACGACAAACACCCCTTGTTTTTTTTTATTTTTATTTTTATTTTATTTTATTTTTTTTTTTTTTTTGATATCTTTCGGATTAATTATTAAGTTAGATTAGATTAGGTTGACAATTGTTTAAAAATAAAAATAAAAATAAAATCACAAAAAAATTAAAAAAAAATTTTTGTAAAAAAAAAAAAAAAAAAAAAAATCAAAAACATTATTTGAAAAAGTAATAATGACAATATTTTTTAATTTTTTTAATTTTTTTTTTTTTTTTTGAAAAAAAAAAAAAAAAAAAAAAATTGAATAGCAAAAAATTAATTCATTTAAAGATAATTAATTTATTCAATAAAATAAATAAATAAATAAATAAATAAATAAATAAATAAATAAATAAATAAATAAATAAATAATAAACAAATAAATAAAATAAATAAATGTAATGGATATAAATAATAATGAAAAATTATTTAAAAAAATATGGGGTAATAATTATTTAAAAAATATAATATTAAAGAATATAAAGATTGAAAATAGAAAAAAAGAAGAAGGAGAGGGAGAAGAAAATAATATAATATTTGAAATTAATAGAATTACAAAAGATTATAATTCAATTATATCATTAGAATTTATGTTAGAGAATCAATTATATTCAATGATAAAAGATAAAATTGAAAAAACCAATCAATTCATTCATATAACTCAAAGATCAATTGAATTATTAATTTGTCATTGTAAAGATATTGAAATATTTAAATTGGTAATTGAAAAGATTACAAATGACCAAATTAATGGAAAAATAAAATCAATTGATTTCATTAAAGAATCTGTTAAATTAGATTCAGTATTTTCTTTAAAATTCTTTTTAAATTATTATAATAATAATAAATCATTATATAAAGAATTTGTAATTGATAAATATCATTATAGTATATTTAATTCAATTAATTTTAGTTTATTTGAATTTGCAATTTTAAATTGTTCACTAAATGTTGCAAATTATTTAATGACCTTATCACCATTAAAATGGTATAATCAAACCAATTTAATTGAAAAATTTATAAAAGTTTCAATTGGTGTTTATTGTGGTTATTTAATTCATTATAATGATGATGATGATTTAAATTTCAATAATAAATATGAAAATGAATATTTAAATGGTATATCAACAACTAAATATTATGCAATTAAAAAAACTTTAAGAGAATTTCAAAATATTTATAATGAAATTGAAATTGAAAATCAAAATTTAGAAAATAATAATAACAATAATAAATTTAAAGCAATTTTTAATGAAAATAATATAAAAATTCCAAAATCATATCAATCAAATAAACAAAGTATATTATTAGAATTATCATTAATTTTAATTAAATTTTCAAAAATAATTAAAAATGAAAAATTATTAAAAATTGAAAATAATACAAATAATTATAATAATAATAATAAATTTAAAATTCGTAAAATTAAAAAAAAATTCATATTAGAAACAATTGATTTTTTAAATAATAAATTAAATATTAATTTTTGTCAATATTTATATAATGATTTTAAAAAAGTTACAAGATATAATAATAAAAGCGATCAATTATTTCAAAATTTAAGAATTTTAGTTGAAAAAGGTTTTAATTTTAATCAAGAATCTAATAAATTAGGATGGTATCCAACTTTATGGTCAAATAATGAAAATAATCAATTTTATTATATATCGGCATTACTTAATAGTGGTGGTAGTAATATTGAAATTATATCATCATCAATTAAAAACTATTGTTCAATTCAATCTATAGATTCAATTTATAGTTTTGTATTTTTAAATTTCTTAATCCCAGGTATACCTTTAATTTATCAAATTAGAGATTTAAATTTTTTTCAATTTATTATTGGTACAGAAAAACTTGAATTAATTTTATCAAAATCATACTCTACAATTAAAATAGTTTCAAATGAAAATGTATTTGAATTTATTAAAATTTTAATTAATGATATTGAATCTAATAAAAAACAGCAATCACAAACTAATAAATTATTCATACCAATACCAATACCTTGGTTTTCAATATTTGAAATTTTAATATTAAATTATAATTTTGAATTAATTGATTCATTATTATCCAATTTTAAAGAGTTTGAATTAATATTTAAAGATTGGATTAGAAATGAATGTTGTAACGTACCAAGTATTTTTTGGAGTTCAAATAAGCAAACAGGTAAAATTGATACTAGAATCGTTGATTTAATGTTTAGATATTATTCAACACCTTATGGTTTCATTAATAATAATTTGGATTTTAAATATCCAATTATTAATTCAATTGATGAAAAAATTAAACTAATTAATCATTTAGTTTCAATTAAACCTCATATCATTTTAAATAATAAAATGCTACCATTAATTGATTTACTTTATCATTTTTTTGAAAACATTTCAACAACAACAACAATTAAAATAGCAATTGAAATTTATTTAAAATTAGATAAAACCAATATAAATATAATTTTAAATAATAATAATATATATCAAGATTTAACAATTATTGAAAGATCTTTAGAAAATTGTTTATTTGATAATTTTATAATTGAAAATATTTTTAATTTAAATTATTCAAATATAAACAATTTATTAATAAATATAAATAATAATAGTAGTAATAATATTAATAATAATAATAATAATAATAACAATAATAATAATAATAATAATAATAATAATAATAATAATAATAATAATAATAATAATAATAATAATAATAATAATAATAATAATAATAATAATAATAATAATGATAATAATAATAATAATAATAATATTATTATTTTTATAGATAAATTAGAATTAATTAATTATTTATATTCAAATAATTTATTAAATTCATTTGGTAATATATTATCATTTTTATTAATTGATAAATTAATAAATTCAATTAATATTTATAATGATCAAATTAAACAAGAACTTGAAATATTAGAAATTATTAAATTAATTTTACCATTAGTAATAGATGAAAGAAATGATTATTTATTTTATCAACTATTAAATATATCTTTTAAAAAAGACTGTTTATTATTATTTAAATATTTTATAAATATTTATTTTTTAAGATTTAATAATAATTATAATAATAATAACATTAGCAATAACAATATTATTCAAGAATGTTTTAATAATGATGATATTTATCATTTTTTAAATGAATTAAATAGAAAAGAAGAATTTAAAATTTGTAATTATATAAATAAATTAAAGAATGAATTAGAAACAACACCAATAAAAAAAATATTACCAACACCAACCTCAATTTTTACAACAACATCAACTTCATCATCTTCTTCTTCTTCTTCTTCAATATCAACATTAAAAAACATTAATTCAACTACTTTACTTATAAATGGCCTAATAATTACTAAACTACTATATATGAGAGAAAGCAATTTCATTATTAATTGGGTAAAAAATAATTGTTATAGTCAAAGCAGTGGTATTTGTAGTGGTAGTGGTGGTGGTGGTAGTGGTAGTGGTAGTGGTGGAGAAATATTAGTAAAATTTGAAAATGTAGAAATGTATTCTCAAGTTTTATTATTTATGTGCATTTCGATTGGTAATATGGAGTTGTTTAAAGATATATATAATTATATATTAATGGATAATAATTTAAAAAATTCTTCAGATTTAAGATATCAATACATTGATTTACTTTTAGAATTTAATCGTTTAGATATTATTAAATTCCTAATAGACTCAAATCTATTTAAAGAAGATGATGAATTATTTCAAAAA
>NC_007087.3:4442919-4450419 GCF_000004695.1 Dictyostelium discoideum AX4
GCGTCAATAGTTTCACCAATCGCTGGTACAACTAGAGATATAGTTGAAGTGATTTTAGATATAGATGGTTATCCTGTAATCATTGGTGATACCGCTGGTCTTAGAAATTCAACAAATGATCAAATTGAAATTGAAGGTATTGAAATGGCAAAAGATAGATTTAATAATTCTGATATTAAATTATTTTTATTTGATTCTTTTAATTTATTTAGTCAATTAAATCAAAATCAAAATTTAAATTCATCATTTAATTTTAATGAAGAAATTAAAAATTTATTTAATTTTATTGATAATGAAACTATTATAATATTTAATAAATCAGATTTATTAAAACAATTTGATAATTTAAAAGAATGGGAAAATTTAAAATTAAACCTTTTAGATAATATTAAAAAATCAAATAATTTAAATTCAATTCAATCAATTGAAATCTCTTGTAATAATAATGAAAATATTAAAGATTTATTAAATTTATTAAAATTAAATTTAAAAAATTTGTAAGTAATTTATTAATTCCCAAAAAAAAAAAAAAAAAGTAAATTAATTAATTTTTTTTTTTTTTTTTAAAAAAAAGATTTGAAATTCAAGATAAAGAATCTCCACTTTTAACAAGATTAAGATATAAACAACATTTAAGTGATTGTGTTGAATCTTTAGATAGATATTTGTATTATTGCGAACATGATGTGGTTTTGGCATCTGAGGAATTAAGAAGTGCAATCCTCTCAATCAGTGAAATTACTCACTCTGTAAATATTGATGACCTTTTAGATATAATTTTCAAAGATTTTTGTATTGGAAAATAGTTTTTCACTTTTAAAAATTAATAATAATAACAATAAATATAATGATAATAAAAATAAAAATAAAAATAAAAATAAATTTATTATTTCTGTAAATACAAAAAAAAAAATAAAAAAAATTTATCTCTTTGAAACTATTATTTTTTTTTTTTTTTGTTTATTTGGTTTTGATTGTCCTAGGTGACTAAATAAAATATATATATAGCTTTTTTTTATTTTAATTTTTTTTATTTATTTTTGTTTGGGTTAATGGTGGTGTTCATAAAATTTTTTATTATTATATTTGTAAATCATTCAACCAAATTACTGTTTGAGTTAATGTGGTGGTATTCATTATCATAAAATTATTTTCTTAAAAAAGACACTCTTTTTAAAAAATTTTTTGTATTATTTTAAAAATATTTAAAATTAACTTGAATGTATATGTATTTCAACAAATTTTAGTGGGTATAAAAACAAATATTTTTTTTTTTTTAAAACAAAATATTATATTTAAATACAAAAAAAAAAAAAAAAAGTTAAAGAAATAGAAAAAATATAAAAATGACACTTTTTAGTATTTATTATTTATAAAATTATTTATTAATTTTCACTTATACTAATATTAATTTTTTATAGTGAATTGATATTAACATTTTTTTTTATTAAAATTATAATAGATTCAATTTCATCAATTTCAAACTCTACTGGAATCTCTAAACAAAGTTTAATTGGGAATGTTGAAGGTAATACAATTGCAAATGGTGGTAATAGTGCTTCATGGTTGTGGTGGATTCGGTGGTGGTTGTGGTGGATTCGGTGGTGGTTGTGGTGGATTCGGTGGTGGTTGTGGTGGTAGTGGATGTGGTGGTTCAAATTTAAATATTATAAATGTTGATATTGATATTGGTCGTCGTCGTCGTAGATGTTGTTAAAAAACCACTTAAAATTAGGTTCAAAATTAAATAAATTAAAATTTTTAAAAAAATATTACATACAATATCTTTTTAAACTATTACTGTTAATTTTTATATTTTTGATTTTTTGGTAAATAACTTTTTTTATTCTTTGGGAAAATAAAAGAAACAATTTTTTTTTTCATTATATTTTAATAACTTATTTTTATACTTATATCATTTGTATTTTTGTTTATATCCATATAAAAAATAAATAAAATTAAATCATTGTTAAAAAAAATAAAAAAAATAAAAATAAAAATATAATAAAATTTTTTTTATTTTTTATTTTATTCCAGGTGTCAAAATTTTGTTTTCAATATTATCTTTTTATACCTGATAATAATAATTTAAAATATCAAAATGATTAAAAAAAAAAAAAATATCAAATTGATTAAAAAAAAAATAAAAATAAAAAAAAATAAAAATAAAAAAACAGTCGTTTTTTTTTTTAGACGAAAAAAAAAAATTTTATTTTTATTTTATTTTTATATTATTTTTTTATATTTTCATAATAAATCTAAATTTAATATTACACACCATATACACATAAATACATATTTTATATATATATATAATATTTTTAAAAAAATGTCATCAATGAATTTACGTAGATTATTGCCACAAAGGGCAAAACAAGAAAGACCACAACCAGAAAGTTCAAAGAAAAAAGGTTTTTTAGAGAGAAAGAAAGATTATGTTGAACGTGCAAAAGATTATAATAATAAAAGAGATACATTAAAGAAATTAAAATTACAAGCAGCATTTAAAAATCCAGATGAATTTAATTATAAAATGATTAGTAGTAAATTAGTTGATGGTGTACATAGTGAAATTAGTAAAACCTCTTTAAAAAAAGAGCAAATTATAGATATTAAAACTCAAGATATATTATATTTACAAAGTAAAAGAAGAGCAGATGATAAAGTAAAGTAAAAATTAAATTATAAAAATAAATAAATAAATAAATAAACAATATTAATATTTATTTTTTTATTAATTTTTTTTTTTAAAATCAAATATAAATATTAGAAAATTGAAAGATTACAAGCAACATTACAATATATGGATTCAGGATTAGAACCAACAGAACAAATTATTTATGTAGATGATGAAAAAGAAGTAAAGAATTTTTCAGCAACCAAATATTTTGATACAGTACCAGATGCATTTAATGGATCATTGTCAACAATACCAAAAATTTCAAAACTTAAAGAAGGTTCATTGGTTGTAAACCCAAAGACAGCACCAACATTGGGTCAATTAGAAGCAATGACTGCAACATCATATAAAGAATTAAAAGAAAGAAAATTAAGAAGAGATCAATTATTTAAAGCTGAAATGGATTTATCAAAATCAAAAATTCAATTAAAAAGAGGTACAAAATCTGGTGTAACTAAAAAAGTTGGTAAAAAAGAAGTTGTTTTTAAACAAGTTAGATCAAAATAAATAAATAAATAAATAATAAAAATAATAAAAATAATAATAATATAAATAATAAAAAAAATGGAAAGAATTCATTTTTTTTTTTTTTTTTTTTTGTCAAATATAAAATACAAGTTTATTATATCAATAATAATTTTATTTATTTTGGTGTGTATAATATGGTGTGGGTGATGATAAAATTGAATTCAATTAAGATTGATGATGATGATGATGATTATTGATGATAATTGATGATTGATGAATTACATATTATAATTCTTATTATTTATGTTTTTTTTTTTTTTTTTTAATTTAAATTGAACCATTTAATGAATAATTAATTTTATTATTATTTGTATTTAAAGTATTTCTTGTATTTTCAGGAGTTTTTAAAGATGAAAATGTTAATGGTTTAAATGATGAAGTTGCACTTGTTGTATTGTATTGAGTGTTTGTGTTTGGTATATTATAGGATGAAGATGAGTAAGAGGATGTCGAAGAAGATGAAGATGAGGAAGAAGAGGAGGATGATGAGGAGGATGATGAGGAGGATGCATTATTTGGAGTATTTAAATATGGAACATTAGCAGCAGTATTAAATAATGGTAATAAACTTGGAGTGACATAAGATTCCAACATGTTACCTCTATGATAAGAGTAAGAGTTACTATGAAGTAGTAATTTATGTAAATTAGTTTCTTCTTCTCTTTGTTTCTTTGCATAAGCTAAACCACATGCATTACATAATGTTGCAGGGCCGGATGGACCTCTTCTCCATTCTGGTGTATTCTTTGTACCGCAATTATGACAATATAATGTTGATTTATCAATATTAGCAGGTCTTCTTCTATGAGTTTTCTTTACTGGTGGATGTGGGAAACTTTGATCATAATAAGTGAAATTATTTTGATAAATATGAGATTGTGACATTTGATCATGATAATTTGATGATGATGTTGGTTCATATTTAATATGACCATTATTTGATGATAATTTATTATTATTATTTAATGATGATAAGGTTGATGAAGATGAAGAGGATGATGAAGATGAAGAGGATGAAGAGGATGGATTTGAATTATTCGACATTGAAGAGTAATAACTACTACTATGAGATTTATTATTATTATTATTATTATTATTATTATTATTATTATTATCGCCAATTGAAGAAAGTAATGATAATGAAGAATTTGAGTCGTATTTATTTGTTAAATTATTGCTATTTGAATTATTTGAATTATTATTATTGCTATTGTTGTTGTTGTTGTTATTGTTGTTATTGTTGCTATTATAATCGTTATGGGAAGGAGAGTGACCTAATGATTGAGGTGTTGTCATGCCACTACCAGAATTACTATTATAATAGCTATTATTTGAACTTGAATTTAATGAAATATAATCATTTATATCATTATGACTATTGGATGAATTATAAACATTATTTGAATTATGATTATTATTTAATGGATTTGATGATTTTTGGAATGGTGATAAAATTACAGGTGATTGGAAATAACCACTACCACCATTATTATTATTGTTGTTATTATTGTTATTGTTATTTCCATCACTAGCACCAGTGTTTTGATTAGAAGCCAATGAACCATAGAATGAATGATTATTAGTTAATGTTGGATTTGTACCATATTGATTAATTAAAGGTGATGTAACTGATGATGATACAGTCGAAGATGTATTTGGTGAATGATGGGTATATGGATTGGTTGTTGATAACATTCCACTTGTTGAATAATCTTGACCCATTGGATTCATATAGGAATGTAAATTATTTGAGGAAAGATTATTAGTAACTGAATATGGAATATTAGTTGAAGTTGAGAGTGGTGATGCTCCAATACTACCACTACTATTTGTTGACGAGGAAGATGTTACTGTTGTTGGTGTTAATGAAATCGATGGTGTAATTGAATATTTTGATGGTTTTGTTTTTCTTTTCTTTTGTTGGGCTTGTTGTTGGGCTTGTTGTTGAGCTTGTTGTTGTGGTATTTGTTGTGGTTGATTTTGAATTTGATTATTATTATTATTATTTGGTGTGGTTGATGTAGAAATTGGTGATGTATTTACATTTGCTTGTTGAATATTATTATTATTATTATTATTATTATTATTATTATTATTATTATTATTATTATTATTATTTGTATTAGTTGAATCATCTTTTTTCGCATTTTTTTCAACTTCGAATTCTAAATGGTGGATTGATGGTAATTTTAAATTACCTGACATTAATTGTTGTGGTTGTTGTTGTGGTTGTTGTTGAGTTTGTTGTTGTTGTTGTTGTGGTTGAGTTTGTTGGATTTGTTGGATTTGTTGGATTTGTTGGATTTGTTGGATTTGTTGTGGTTGTTGTGGTTGTTGGATTTGTTGTGGTTGCAGATTTTTATTATTATTTATATTATTATTTATATTATTATTATTATTTATATTATTTATATTATTTATATTATTATTATTATTATCTTTTTTAATTTTAATATTTAATTCCTTTGAATCATTAAATTGTGATATATTCGTATTATCCAATTGGACATTATTATTATTATTAAAATCTTTATCATCTCTTAAATAGAAAGGATCAATATATCCATTATTATTATTATTATTATTATTATTATTATTATTATTATTATTATTATTATTATTATTATTATTATTAATATTATTATTTATATTATTATTATTTATATTATTATTATTTCCACAATCAATATCATCTCTTTGTCTTTTTTTATTTGGTGCACTTAAAACATTTGGTGATGTAGTTGGTATTGATGAATTTAATACAACATTTGATGTAGAATTATTTGGTATGTAATTTGTTGACGAAGATACTGGCGAATTATTACAAGTTGTATTCTCTGATGATGTATTTGCTGAATTGGTTGAAACTTCTGATGTTGGTTGTTGTTGTTGTTGATTTTGGAATGGTTGATTCCATCTCAATTTTGAATCCATATTTAAAAGGTTTGGTGCTTGATCACTACTACTATTCATAGAATAGTTTGGACTATTATTGTTATTATTATTATTATTATTATTTGATGAAGATGAAATTAAAGTTGATAAATTTGGTGTAGATTGAGAAATTGAATGTATATCAGATGATTGGTTATTATGATGATTATTTATAAAATTATTACTGCTACTTGGTTTATAATTTCCATATAATTCAGAATCAGTATTACTATTTATAAAATTATTTGGATTAGAATTATTAATATTATTATTATTTATATTTATATTTTCAGATGAATTCGGGAATATATTATTTGATTCATTTAATGGAAAGTCAATAGAATATAATTTCATTTGAAGTTTTTTGATAATTTTTAAACACAATTAAAAATTAATTATAATTTGGTAAAAACAATTTGATTTTTTAAAAATTAATTTTTGAAATAAATAAAAAAAAAAATAAAAAAAAAAAAAAAAAAAGTTAAAACAAAAATACAAATAATACAAATGTAATAAAAATATAAAAAATAAAATTAAAAAATAAAAAATAAAAAATAAAAAATTAAAAAATTAATATAACAAAATTAATGTTATTTTAATTAATAAAGCTTTTTTTGTGTGCGTGTGCGTGTGTGTTAAGAGTTTTTTTTTTTTTTTTTTTTTTTTTTTTTTTATCCTGTGTTAAATCACAAAAGTTTTAAGATTTTTTTTTTAAATTTCTTATTTTGGTGAATAAATTTTTTTTTTTTTTTTTACAAGGAGAGATTTTTTAATAGATTTATTGGTGAATTTAATTATAAATGATTAAAAACTTTGAATTTATTATTATTATTATTATTATTTTAATTGATTGGAAATTATTATTATTTTAAATCTAATAATTTTTTGATCAAATTTGGTTTTTTTTTTTAATTTTTTATTTTTTGTTTTTATTTTTAATTTTTAATTTTAATTTTAATTTTAATGGTTTAAAAAAAAAAAAAGAAATAAGAGAATTTATTCAAAAAAAAAAAAAAAATTGTTGGTTTGTTTATTTAAAAATTGTTTTTGTTTTTTTTTTTTTTTTTTTTTTTTTTTTTTGTTGTTTAACTTCTAATCCACACTCACCCATATAAATAAATATTTGTAGTTGTTAATTTAATTATTATTATTATTATTATTATTATTATTATTATTATTATTATTATTATTATTATTATTATTATTATTATTATTATTATTATTATTATTATTATTATTATTATTTAATAACAGTTATTGTGATATTTGAAAATTATTATTAAATGAATATTATTTTAATTATTTTTATATTTAAATAAAAATTAAAATTTTAATACTATAATAGGATTGTTATTATT
>NC_007087.3:4455419-4462919 GCF_000004695.1 Dictyostelium discoideum AX4
ACACTCATTTACATAAATAATTACCAAACCAACCATTAAACAAATAAAATAAATAAATATTTTTATTTTTCATTGGTCATTTTTTAAAACCCTATTATTAAATAGTTTATCAACTATTAGATTTTATGACGAGCTTGCGTGGTTATTTATTAGATTTTTTTTTTTTCCAAAAAAAAATAAAAAAAAAAACAACCACAAACCAAAAAAAAAAAAAAAAATAATAATAATAATTATAATAATAATAAAAATAATAATAATACTATTAAATGACAATAGGGGAAAAAAAAATATTGCAGTTATTGTTGTTTATTATTTATCTTTCACACCATCATTAAATTTTATGAAAAAAAAAATGAATAAAAATGATATAAATGGTCCTATCGATAATTTTAAAAATTAAGTTTTTTTTTATCCTATTTTTCTATTTTAAGATAATTAGATAGAAAATGGTAAAAACGATTTTTTTTTTTTTTTTTTTTTAAAACAGTTTTTTTTTTTTTTTAAACTATTATTTAATCTTTCGTTTTATTAAAAAAACAATATTAATTGGATAAATAATTATATAATTACAATGCATTATTATAAAATTAAAGTTTTAAAAACTAAAAAATAGTAGTAAAATAAAAATAATAATGATGCTAAAGAAAGAGAAAAAAAAAAAAAAAAAGCATTTATTAAAATTTGAGATGTTATAATATCGAACAATCAAAAAAAAAAAATTTTAATTTAATTAAAGGAATTCTAAATTTCCTTCTTAAAAAAATAGAGTTTAAAAGGAATTCTAAATTTCCTTTTTAAAAAAAAGTAAATTTGGAAAAAAAAAAATATATATAATAGGTATATTTTTATTTTTATTTTTTTTATTTTTTTATTTTTTTATTTTTTTTTTATTTTTTTTAAAAAAAAAAAAAAAAATTTTGAAATTTAATATAAAATAAAAAAAACAACACGATGAACATAAAAAATATATTAAACAAAGGAATATTTATTGTACCAATAACTGTTGCCATTCATAATTATCTATTTACAATATATGTTGACAAAGGAGAGAAAAAAATAAATAACAATAGTAATAATAATAGTAATAATAATAATAGTAATAATAATAATAATGATGATATACATTTAAACCCATCAAAAAGATATGAAATGATAACAGCTGATAAAAATGGGGAAATCTTATCAATATCAACTTCAACTTCAACTAACAATAACAAACACAGTTTACAAAAAGCAAATATAGATAAAACTTTTAAAATATTATTAATAAATAAATTCTCTAAAAACTATAAACACAATGATATAGTAACAATAATGTATGTGAAAGTTTTGTTTTTTATTTATTTTTTTTTTTTTTTTTTTTTTTTTTTTTTTTTTTGAATAATAAATAATAAATGAAAAAAAAAAAATAATAATGTTTTATTAAAACTCTACCTTAATGAAATAGAGATCCAGATAACCCAAATAATACATTAGTTAAAAAAGTTTTAGCTACAGGTAACGAATTTATACCATTTCCACCTTATACAAATGGCATTCAAGATGGTTTCTTTGTGTATTCTGAACCAACTGTTGATGGATTACCAAAAATAGCAGGTCCCATTCCAATTGGATTTATAACAGGAAAGGTGATAACCAATTTATACCCTAATAAATTAAATATTGTATAAAAAAAAAAAAAAAATGCAAAGAAAAAGGTTTTGAAAATTAAAAAAATTGGAAAATCAAAAAAAAAAAAAAAAAAAAAAAACACGAAACAATAAACAGAAACGTCAACCGAATTTTTTTTTTAATAAATATCTTGCTTATTTAACAACATTTTTTTAATTTTTTGATTTTTTTTTTTTTATGATTTTTCTTAATATTATTTTAATTTAATTTTTTTTTTTTTTTTTTTTTTTTTTTTTTCTTTCTTTCCATTTGAAATATAAAAATTAACAATACACAAATAACATCTTTTTTCTAAATTTATTTTTGGTTTTTATTTTATTTTTTTTTTTTTCCAGAAAAAAAATAAAATAAAATAATTAAATAAAAATGAATAACTTTTCATTAAAAAAGTCATTAATTATTTGCTTAATTTCAGTAGTTTTGATTTTAATTATCCAAAGTCAATTAAACTCTGATAATAATAATAATAATATTAATATCACCACTAAATGTGATGTTCACTTAGATAAGAATAAAAAGGATATAACAAAATGTTTTGATCCAAATAATAAAAATGATGAAAATAATATTTATAATAATTATGATAATAATGATAATAATAATGATAATAATAATGATAATGATAATAATAATAATAATAATAATAATAATAATAATAATAATAATAATAATAATAATAATAATAATAATAATAATAATAATAATAATAATAATAATAATAATAATAATAATAATAATAATAATAATAATAATAATAATAATAATAATAATAATAATAATAATAATAATAATAAAAATAATGACGATGAAGAAATTGAAAAAGATCAAAAGTATAGTAATTATAAAGAGGAAATTATAAATAATAGTAATAATGAAGAACATAGTTTTAATTTAAATAATGAAAATCAAATTAACGAAGATGAGGAACATGCTTTTAATTTAAATAATAGTGATCAATTAAATGAAAATAGTCAAGATGAAGAGCATGCATTTAATGTAAATAATAATAATTCTCAATCTGATGAAACTCAAGATGAAGAACATGCATTTAATTTAAAAAATAATGATGATGTTGATGATTTAAATCAAGAAAATAATAATAATAGTAATTATAAAGATAAACCAATAACATCATCATCAGAAGAAGAAGAAGAAGAAGATGAAAGAAATACAACTGGAAATTTAAATAATGATGATAATAATAATAATAATAGTAATAATGAAACTGAAGGCGAAACAGTTACAAAGAATAATGGTTTATATTTATATATAAGTAAAGAAGAAGCTGAAAGAAGAAAAGAAGCAAGATTAAAGAGAATTGAAGAGAATGAAAGATTAACAAAAGAGGAGGTTAGAATCTTAACAAATTATGTTTTAAAAGAAGCTAGAGCTGAAATGAAATCAATAATAAAGTATAATACAAAACCAAAATTATCAACATTAAATCCAACTGGTGTAGAACCATTAAAACCATTGGAAAACGATGAAGAATATGTTAATGTAACATCACATAAATCAAATATTGATAAAAACCCATTCCTTTTACCAAGACCACATATTTTCATTCATATGCCAAAAACTGGTGGTACAACATTATTGAAAACTTTTGTAAAAAATAATCGTGGTTATAAATTCTATCATGCAGTTCAACATCCACCATTCGCAGAATTAAGACGTTTAGTTGTAAAAGAAGCATTATTTGGTCATTTTAGATTTGGACTCCATAAATATTTTGAAGATAGATTAAATAAACCAACAAATAAAGCTGGTTATGTAATTGATAGAGAAACTCTAAATGAAAAAGAAGAAATTGAATTCTTGAGAGAAAATCAAAAAAGAGAAATGGAAAAATTAGAAAAAGAATTAAGTTTTAAAAAAAAAATTCAACAAGAAAATGGAAATATTGAATTTGATTTCACAACCGCTACTACCAATTATAATGATGATGATGATAATAATGATTTTAGTTATGATGAAAATTCAAATGATAAAAAAAGTGAAATTAAAAATGGATTAATATTAAATGAATATAGTTATTTAACAATGATGAGAGACCCAATTGAAAGAGTAATTTCACATTATTATTTTTTAGTTGAAAGTGAAACTCATCCATTACATAAAACCACAATCAATGTATCATTCTCTGAATGGGCAGGAAGTTCACCAGTCACTAACAATGAAATTTGTAGAAGAATAGTTGGTATTGAAAGATCTTTACCTGAACCACCAGACTTCTTTCAACAATGTATTCATAGAGTGAAATATACTTTTAAATATATTGGTATAATGGAAAGATTTGATGAATCTTTAATTTTACTTAGTCATAGATTAGGTTTTGGTAAATTATTATTCTTGAATGAAAACGTTGGTAAAATTAAATCTGATAATAAAATCACTAAAGAAACTTTAACCGAGAGTGAATTACGTTTAATTGAACGTTTAAACTATGCCGATATTTATGTTTATAAACTTGCTTTAGATCTATTTGAAAAACAATTAGATTTAGTTGGTAGAGAATACATTCAATGTGAAGCTAAAGCTCTTAGAAATCATTATATCTCTGAATTTGGTTCTGTTGAAACTCATTATATCAATTATAGAAAAAATAAAACTGATCCTGAAGAAAATCAAACTCAAAATCCAATTATCTATATTTCAAATTCTTTGAAATAATTTAACTATAAATAAAATATATATATATAAAAATAAAGATTATAATATTTAAGTTTTATGAAACAAATATTTTTATTTGGGAAATATTTCTTTTTTTTTTTTTTTTCTTCTGGTAAAAAAAAAAAAAAAAAAAAAGATAAAGTTTGTATTATTTTTTTTTTTCTTTTTTTCTTTTTTTTTTGTATTTTGTTTGTTTGGTTGTTTTTTTGTTGTTGTTTATTTTTTTTTAAAGTTGAATTATATTACTTGTTTTTTTTTTTTTTTTTTTTTTTTTTTTTTTTTTTTTTTTTTTTTGTTTTATTTACATGTGTTGTGATATTTGACTATTACCACTTTTAAAATTATTTTGCATTGTTTTCATTTGAAGACTAATTTCTTCAATTTCTGAATCAGAAACAGGGTCTTCATCGGCTGGGACCCATCCCAATCCTCGTAGAAATCTTTCTTCGTATACATCATCTCCTTCCTCAGTACCTTCTGAACTATTGTGATCTTCGTCACTAATAATTGTTTTATCGATAGAGGTTAAAGATGATGTAGTTTGTTGTTGTTGTTTTGCTTCTTGTAATATTACTGCTGTTGTTGTGGTGGTGGTGATGATTGATATTGTCTCTTTAGATGGTGATGGTGGTAATGTACAGTTTTCCAAAGATTTTTGTTGTTGCTGTTCTTGTTCTTGTTCTTGTTGTTGTTGTTGTTGTTGTTGTTGTTGTTGTTGTTGTTGTTGTTGTTGTTGTTGTTGTTGTTGTTGTTGTTGTTGTTGTTGTTGTTGTTGTTGTTGTTGTTGTTGTTCTAATGATATGGTATCTTTTTCAGTTATTATTGTGACAGTATTTGTTATTGTTGTTGATGTTGTTGTTGTTGTTGAGGTTTTATCTAAATCGATATTACTATTATTACAATCTGAAGATAATAATTTCTTATTGTCTTCATTTTTTAGAGATTCAAAGAAAGAGATCTTTTTTTCTTTTCCCAAGAGTTTATCAGGATTTGGAACTTTTACTTTTCTCGATGGGTCAGTGAAACCTTTTCTAGAGGGTAATACGATCTCCTCTTTATTGTGAGGAACTGTAATTCCAGGTAATGCGGGCTCAGAGAATGTTTTTCTAAATTGTGCTTTCAAGTCTGCACGATTTGAGATCGATGTTGAACCTTTTAATGTTTTTTGTTGTTGGGCTTGTTGTTGAGCCTGTTGTTGTGCTTGTGATTGCTGTTGTTGAGCTTGTTGTTGTGCCAAATTACCATTGTTTTTATTTTTGATCGAATTGATTTGATTCAAAAATCCTCCTGTTATTAAACCACCACTTGGTGATGTTGATGAGGATGTCGAAGAAGATGATGACAATGATGATGATGATGATGATGATGATGATGATGATGATGATGATGGTAGTATTGAAGATGCTGTTGAATCCTTACCTCTTTTAACTGGTACTAATCCTTTTGCTTTCTCTTTCAATGATGTATCATCATTGGTTGAATTGGTTGATGGTGATGCTTGTGGATTTATTGGTGGTGAAATTAATGCTGCCAATGTCGGTATACTTGGTGGTAAAACTGGTAAATTAGTTGGTGTAGTTGGTAATGATGATGTTAATGGTATTGTTGATGATGTTGGTGAATATGGTTGTTGGGTTTGGAGTTGTTGGGTTTGGATTTGGAGTTGTTGGAGTGGTTGTTGTTGTTGTTGTTGTTGTAGAGTTGGTTGTTGAATTGGTTGATTTAATGTTTGAATTGGTTGTAGAGTTGGTTGTTGTAAAGTTGAAGATGGTGATGAAGATACTATAATAGGGATAGGTGATAATGATTGAGTTGATGATGAGAAATTATTATGATTATTATTATTATTATTATTATTATTTGTATTTATACAAAGTGTTGGAGATGTTGATCTACCAAATTTATTTGATTTGTTTGGTAATGGTGGAAATTGGCCATCACCTTCGAATGGTTCTTCATTATTATTTGATGATTCAGCAATACTTGAAAATTGATTAAAAGATTCAGATTGTTGATTATAATTTGTAAAATAATTTGATGAAGATGAACAAGATAACGAAGATGAAGATGATGATGATAAAATTGATGAAGATGAGGAAGACGATAATGGATCGTTTTCATATGTTTGATGATGATTATTTACAATGTGATGAAATGTAAATCCACCACCATTATTGCTATTATTATTATTATAAATATTACTAGTACTACTATTTAAATTATTACTATTATTGCTATATATATTATTATTGTTGTTGTTGTTACTATTATAATTACGATAATGACCACTATTTTGGTAATAGTTGCTATTACCACTATTAAATGGTTTTGAAAAATTTACTGAGCCTTGAGGTTCAGAACTATTTAAATTTGGTTGAGATTTATAACTAACCAATTGGGGTTTATAAATTTTGTTAGTGCTGTTATTATTGTATTTTATAGTATTTTGCATACTATTTGTACTGCTACTTATGTAATTAATGCTATTACTATTATTATTGTTAATGTTGTTATTGCTATTGTTGTTAATGTTTGTATTGTTTGAATATGTAAGAGGAGGTAAATTATATGAACGTGGAGTTGTAAAATTTTTGGTATCAAATGTTGTTGGCAAAGCTATATGACTTTTTTCGGATGTAAATGACGGGGAAAATGTTTTTTGATGATAATGATGATGATGATTGTAGCCATTATTATTATTATTATTATTATTGTTGTTATTATTGTTATTATTATTATTATTATTATTATTATTATTATTATTATTATTATTATTATTATTATTATTATTATTATTATTATTATTATTATTATTATTATTATTATTATTATTATTATTATTATTTTGTGAAGATGATGATATGGTAGTTGTGTTTACTGGTTGAATAACTGTCGAAGAAGAAGGTGGTGGTGGGGTTGTTGATGGTGAATGTGATTGTCCACCACCTTGTGCAACATCCATATGTGGTGAAGATTTTGATCTATTTAATTTTGGAGTATTATTGGATGAGCTACCATCCAATGAATCCTCTTGTGCTGAAGATGCTGCTGTGGCTGTAGCTGTATTTTGTGTATCCGCCAATACATTATTTTTACTACTATTACTGCTACTTCCACTTCCACTACTACTACCACCACTACTACTATTTGCTCTGG
>NC_007087.3:4467919-4500419 GCF_000004695.1 Dictyostelium discoideum AX4
CTGGAAGATCAATTAAATACATTATTAGAAAGTGAAAAAAAATATACTGACCATTTCTCTGATTATGATTTTTTAAAAAATGTAATTACATTTAATAATTATTATTAATAATATTATTATTATTAAATAATTTATTAATTTTTTTATTTTTTTTTATTTTTAAAATGTTAATAAAGCAAAATGAAATTTTAATTGAAAATTTAAAAGAGGCAACAAATGAAAATGAAATGTTAATTGAAAGATTAAAAGAGGAAGAAGAGATTCAAATTCAAAATAATGAAAAGAATAAAAAATTATTTATGTCACAACAAAATAGATCATCACCAAATAAACTTGAAATTGAAAAGATGGTAATGGAATTGGAAGAATATAAATTAATTACAAAGTCAAAAGATAAAATCATAACAAAGATTAAAGGTGAAAAAGGTGATTTAGAACAAAAGATTGATGAATTAAGTAGTGGTGAGGCTTTAATCTTTAAAGAATTAAATGATGAAATTAATCAATTAAAAGAAAAGAATAAATCATTATCAAATAAATATAAAGATTTAAAATCAATTTCAAATTTAAATATTAGAAAATCATTATTGGATGATTTTAATATTTTAAAATTAACGTTTCAACAAAATTTTGAAAATAATTCAATATTATCAACATTATTTTCTACAAATTCAAATTCACCAACAACATCAACAACATCAACATCAACATCAACAATAACAACAACTACATCACCAACAATAACAACAAAAAATAAAATATTTAATCAAGAAGAAGATATTAAAATATTATTAAATTCAAAAGATTTATTAAATTCTTTAAATCAAAATGAATCAATTTTAAATCAATTAATTTTTAAATTACAAATAATAGATAGAGTTGCACCACAACAACAACAACAAGATGATGAAAATAATAATATTCTAAAAGAAAAAGAAATTGAAGAAATATCAAATAAAATTGGTAGTATTCAATTGGCATCATCAAGTAGTAATGTTATTAAAAATAGTAATGGTTCACCTTTACCATCTTCTTCTTCTTCATTGTTACAACAACAACAACAACAACAACAACAACAAATAGTTTCTACATCATCTTCACCAACGTTATCTATATCTTCGTCATCATCATCAACAATAGAAGGTGATAATTCAAATGATTATTTATTAAGATGTTCAATATTAATATTAATTTCAATTTATCTTTCAAATACATTAAATAAATTGAATGATTCATTTTTAAAAGAAAGAGGTTCAAAATGTGAACTAATTGAAGATATTTCAGAATTAAATGAAAAATATCAAAATATTAATAAAATTAATATAAAATTAGAAGAGAAATTAGAAGAATCAAATATAAATTTACAAAATATTACAGATGAATTAAATCAAATTAAAATTAATAATGTTGAAATTGAAAATAATCAAAATAATCAAAATAATCAAAATAATGATTTAATATTAAAAAAATATTATAAAATGAAATATGATAAAAGTGTAATTGGATTTTCACTAGTGATTCAAAATTTATTTGAAAGAATTAATTCATTAGAGTTATTAAATCAAGAGATAATTGAAAGAAATAAATCATTACACAATCAAATGGAAGATATAGTTTGTATTAAAGATAATGATATTAGTTATATTAAACAACAATGTGCAATACTTGAAGAGAAAGCAATGATTGAAACTTCAAATTCAATTGAATTAAAAGAAAACAATTCTAAATTAATTCAAGATCTATTACAACATCAAAAGAATTCATTCGAAAAAGAGAACCAATTAAAGGATAAATACGATCACGAATTATTAAAATCAAAGCAACAATTACAACACCAAGAGAATCAATTCAACTCGGAATTAATCACAATTAAACAACAATTTCAAATTGAAAAACAAGATTTACAATCATCAATTGAAAAACAACAACAACAATTTAATAATGATTTAGAGTGTTGTAAAATTGATTCCTCGAAATTGAATGATCAATTAAATCAATCATTACAATTAAAAGATAATCAAATCATACAATTGAATGAACAAATTAATAAATTTAAAACTAAAGAATCATGTTTAAATGAATTGATTGAATTTAGTGATCAAGAAATTAAAAGATTAAAAAATGAAATCAATTTAACTTTTGAAGCTTCAAAATTGGAGCAATTGGATGCTCAAGAAAAGAATGATGAATTAATAGATGAATTAAATCAAAAATTGGATACTCAAACTTTAGATATCCAAAATAATCTTATTGAAATTGAAAATTCAAAGAATCAATTAGTAAATCAAATTAATATACTTCAAAATGAAAAAACTTCAATCGAAACAATATTTCATGAAAAATTAATTCAAGAACAATTATTATTAAATGAAAATCAACAATTAAAATTAAAATTAAATCAATTTGAACAACAATTAAAAGAAATTAGAGAATTATATGATCAACAACAATTAGAACAACAACAACAATTTGAACAGCAATTAGAGTTACAACAGCAACAACAATTTGAACTACAACAACAGAAACAACTAGAGCAACAACAACAACAACAACAACAACAACAACAACAACAACAACAACAACAACAAAAACAACAACAACAACAACAACAACAACAACAATCAGTGATTGAGGAAAAAGTTATTCAAACATCACCACCACCACCACCACCATCAACATCTATAATAACTGAAAATAATAATAATAATAATAATGAAAAAGTTATTCATAAATGCGAAATATTAAATGATGAAAATGGTTTAGCAATATTAAAATATGTTAATAAATTATTGGGTAAAGAGATAAAAAGTGGATGTAGAGAATGTACATTATCATTATTTTCAGATGGTTTATTATTTTGTGAATTAATTAATAAATTCATTCCAGAATCAATCGATAGTAGAGGTTTATTTAAAGTTTGTAAAAGTAAACAAGATAGAATAGATAATATAAATGTATCATTAAATTCAATAAAAGTATTAGGTTTTGGTACAATTTCTTCAACAACAACAACGACAAGTAATAATAATAATAATAATAATAATAATAATAATAATAATAATAATAATAATAATAATAATAATAATAATAGTATTAATAATAATAATAATAATAATTCAACATCAATTTCATTCTCAAGTGAAGGTATAATGAATAATTATTCAGAATTAATTTCATTTTTATTAGAAATTTTCTTTATTGGTAATATTAATAAAGTTAATTTATCAACTCATCCTGAATTAGTTTATCTTTGGAAACATAATCCAGAACATTCAATTAGTCATTCAAAGAGAGAAGAAAGTTGGGATAGTTTCATTGCATTAGAAGAATCATGTCTATTAAGAAGATGGGTTAATCATTTGTTAAAGCAAGATTCTTTAGATTTAATTAGTGGTTTTTCAATTGATTTTCAAAAACGTGCTATTTTAATTTTAAAAACTATTATCAAAAAAGTTTATAAAAAGTTAAATAATGAAAATAATGATAATGAAATTGAATCAATATTAAATAATATTAGTAATAATAATAATAATAATAATAGTGATAATGAAGAAGAAATAGAAAAATTATTTAAATTTATTGATTCAAAATTATTACCAAATGAAATGATTGTATTTAAAAATGATTTTTTAGGTGGGGATCAACAAAAAATCATTATATTATTATCACAATTATTACATTTAAATTCAACCATTGTTTTATCATCAAAGGATGAGAGTGAAATTAGACATAATTCACCAGATTTAGCACCTTCAAGTGAAGAGAAAGCATGTAAAGGTTGGTTAAAAACAATGGATATTAGTACTTCATCATTTTCTGATGATTTTGGTGATGGTTTATTATTATTGAAAGCATTGGATAAAGTTCAACCTGGTATAGTCAATTGGAAATTGGTCAATATGAATCCAACAAATACTTTTAGTATGACCGAGAATTGTAATTATTGTGTAAAGTTGGGTAAAGATTTGAAATTTTCTTTGGTTGGTATTGCAGGTCGTGATTTCGTTGATGGTATTAAAAAGTTTTTATTATCTTTCGTTTGGCAAATGATGAGATTATCAGTTTTAAAGAGAGCAAATCATTTTAGAAGTGGTAGTGGAAAAAGTCAAATTAATACAAGTAGTGGTAGTGTTGGTAGTAATGGAAGTGGTACTAGTAATAGTAATGGTGGTGTCAATGGTAGTGGTGGTACTAATAGTGGTAGTGGTGGATTTAATAATGCAACATTGGAAAGAGGAAATAGTGCTCCAGAATTAACTGAGTCTGATCTAGTTTTGAAAATAAATAGAATAGTTCAAAAATCATCTCTATCAAAACAACAAACAACTAGTTCACATATGAAATCTTTCTCTGACCCTTCATTGAAAGATGGTGTTTTCTTATTAGACCTTTTAGATTCCATTCAACCTGGCTGTATTGATTATCAAGAGGTACAAAAAACAGATTCTTTTGAAAGTTATAAATCAAATGCTCAATATGTTATTACAATTGCTCGTAGATTAGGATGTACTGCAATCATTTTTTGGGAAGATATTGTCGAAGTTAAACAAAATATGATAATGACTTTTGTTTGTTCTTTATTGGAATTAATTGATTAATTTATAAATAATAATAATTTTTTCTTTTTCTTTTTTTTCTTTTTATTTTTCTTTTTTTTAAGATAATCTTAAAAAATGATAATAAAAATAAATAAATAAATAATATTATTTTTTCGAATTAATAATTATCTCATATGATTTACTTTTTTATCTAAAACAATAAAAAGTTTTTCAATTTCTCCAATAAATAAAAAACCTGAGAGTGTAAATTGTAATGTTAATAATGCATGGATTTCATTTTAAAAAAAGTTTTTTCAAATACTTAATAAAATTCTAATTTTAATTTTATCTTGTTGTAAATATTTGTGAGTTTTTAATAAATTCTTCTTATAGTTGGACATACAGTAATAACTTAACTCAACATTTCCCAATCTATTTAAAAAAAAAATACTACAATACTTTTTAAAACATTTCTTGAAGTATTAAATGAATACTACCAACAATTGGTAAACCAATAGGTCATGGTAATTTGGAGTTTATTTTTCTTTTTATATTTTTTTATATTTTTTTAATGTTCAGAATTATTAATATTAAATCTATTTTCATATTTCTATAAATTAACCCAATTCTCTTTTTAGAGTTTCTTTGAAAATTAATAAATTCGACAATATTCTAAATTTATTTTAAATAAACATTTAATATTAAAAAAAAATATAATTTTATTTTTTATTATTATTTTTTTTTTTTTTTTTAAAAAATAAAAAACACCAATAACTAAGCAATTTCATTTTTCTAAAAATAACTTTTTTTTTCTCATTTAAATTATAAAAAATATTAAAATCCTATTACTTTTTTTTATATTGGTTAAATTTTTATTAACCAATATCGCAACATTCCGAATTTAAATTACTATTACTTAAGAAATTTGTCCAATAACTAACAATACTATTTTATGGTAATATGAATAATAATGAAAATTTTATTAATTTTTTTTTCAATCAATTAATAAATAAATAAAAAATTAATTTAATTTTTTTTTTTTTTTTTTTTTTTAAAAATAAATTTATATAAAATAATTTAAATAATTCCAAAAACAGGGTTGGATTATTTAAATAAAGGGTTTTTTTTTAAAAAAAAAAAATGAAATTTCACGGTTAATTTTTTTTTTTTTAATATATCTAGGACTTTAATATATGAGATAATTATTTTTTATTTTTTTTTTTTAAATTTTACATTTAAAAAAAAAATCTCACCACACAACCCACAATTTTAAATCAATGATTTTTTGTTTATTTCTAATTTGAAAAAAATTACCATTTTGGGGAAAAACACAAATATGGAAAAAAAAAAACAAAAAAAAAAAAAAAAAAAATGAAATTATTAAAAAAATATCCAAAAACAAATAAGAAATGGGAATTCTTTTATTATTTTTTATTTAAACTGTCATAAATTAATACCAATATATAGATATTTGTAATATTTCCAAAATTATAACTTTAATTCTATTAAAATCTTTAGATTTTGTTTTTTGAATTTGATATAATCTACCAGTATTAATTAATTAAAATCCATTGTTTTTCTTGTTTTGGGTTGACCATATCAAAACAATCCTTTATTATTATTATTACCAATAATTAGTAAATGTACTCATTTTTTCGTTGATTTTTTTTATTTTCTATTTTTAATATTGATGGGAAAATTCAAAATTAATGAAAATTCAAAATATTTAAATAGAAATTTTATTATTTTTTTTTTTTTTTTATTTTTTTATTCTTATTAAAAATAATTTCTCATATCTAAAAAAAAAAAAAAGAAAAAAAAAAAAAAAAAAAAAAAAAAAAAAAAAAAAAACTAAAGAAAATGACTATTTCAAGTAACTATCATTTTATTTTATTTTATTTAATTTTTTATTTTTTTAATTTTTTTATTTTAAGATTTCTAATAATTATATTTTTTTTATTTTTAGAAATATTTAAAAATTTAAATTCTACAAATTATAAACAAAATAAGTCATTCATTGAATATTCCAATGAATATTATCAAAATGGTTCTAATCAAGAAGGAAATAAATTATCAAATCTTTTTGGATATGGAGATAATGGAAATTATGTCTCTGGTGGAGTTAGATCAATAGTACCTCGTTAAAATAATTTCATTCTTATAAAGTTAATCTCGATATAAAAAAAAAAAAAATATATATATATATAAATATTTATATTATAAAATATTTAAAATAAAATAAAATAAAATTTTAAAATTATTTTATTTTAAAACCCACACACATTTTATTTTTAATAAAAAAGAAAATAATGACAACACTTAAAGTGTTTGTGTCACACTTTTTTTTATTTTTTATTTTTTTTTATTATTTTTTTTTTTAAAGTGGTAAATTAACATTTATAATATTTGCCCAAAAATTAGCACATTTCATATGATAGAAATGGTTGTTATGTTGAGTTATATTGTCAATGAAATTATCTAAAATGGTACCACAAATGTAACAAGATTTTTGATTAACAGAGATTGGAGTTGTATTACATGATTTCATACCATCATAATATGAAAGTTGAATCTCTTGGAAATATGGTATTATAGAATTCCAAATATTATTTAATTTTTTAAATGTTAATGCTGTATTGTTATTATTATCATTTCTTATTGAACTTTGAATTGTATGATTAACTTGATATGCTATTGAATAGATTTCAGATAATGATGATAAAAATTCTTTATACTTTTGTGATTCCTTCACTCTTTTTCCTAATGGTATATCATTTACAATTTGATTCTTTATAGTTATTAATACATCTAAAGATTGCTCTAATTCATCTAAACAATGTTGTAATGTAATTGAAGTGATTTCAACTTGATATTGAGTCATTAAAATTGGTTGTACTGTTGATTTATTCTTACTACCACTATTATTTGAATCAATGTCAAATAATAAATTTGATGTTGAAAATTGATTATTATCATTATTACTATTTGGATCTGTATTACTTAATATCATTTTAATTTGTTCTTTCTTTTCATTTAATAATAAATTTCTATTTTTATTAAAAAAATATAAAAATAAAATCATCTTGTTAATAAAGTTTTTTATTTTTTTTTTTTTTTTTTTTCAAAAAAAAATTATAATTACTTACTGAGTGAAATTTTTAGATTTATTTTGTAATTCAATTGCTAATAATAAATCTTTTTTTGCTAGTGTTACTAATGATTGATATTGGAATTGATTAAAGAATGAATCAATCTTTTCTTTTGATATATTTTTAGATTGTAATAATTTAATCATATGATTAATATGATAATGATATTTTAAAAAGTCTTTACCTGTCCATTTCATAATCATTTGATTCAATTTCTCATCATTTAAATCTGTACCTTCTTTCATATATTTTTGACATTCCAATGCTTCAATTAATCTTTCATCTTCAATTAATGATTTATAAATATCATCTAATAATCCTTGTCCTGCATTATTTGTATTTATATTGTTATTATTATTATTATTAATATTTTTAATTTTAGTTGAATTACTACTAATTGGTGTTAAAGTTGGGAAATCATTAAATGTTGAAGTAAAAGATGATGATGATGGTGGTGGTTGTGAAGGGAAATCTGTAAAATCACCAAAACTATCATTATCATCTTTAGTTGCAATTGGTTTGATAGTTGTTGTTGTTGTATCTTTTGTTGCTGATGATGATGATGTTGGAAGTAAAATTTCATCAAATGAAAAATCTGTTAGTGAACTTATTGGTTGTTGTTGTTGTTGTTTTGAAGCTAAAGTATTTAGTGAACTATTTTTAAAGGTTGATGATAATGATGATTTAGGATTTGCTGTTGAAGTTATTGCAGGTGCAATAATTGGTGGTAATTTTGATCTACTACCAGTTGGTGATGGTAGTATTATATTGTTACTATTATTATTATTAGTACTATTATTACTACCATTACTATTCTTTCTAATTGGTAATGGTGAATTATTAGAAGATGGTGGTGAAATAAAAGTGGTTGAATTATTTAATGATGGAGGTTGAGTTGATGGTGTAATTGATCCGATAGAAGGTACTAATTCAATAGTATTAACTTGATTAATTGGTGGTGAAAATGTATCACTTTCAAACAATTCTATATTATTACGACTACCTCCACTTACTACATTCGAAATACTACTACTATTATTGTTGTTGTTGTTATTATTAATTCCTCCAAAAACTTGTTTTGTTGCATCGTTAAATTGCGTACTTAAATTCAATTCATTCTTTACAGAACCTGCATTTGGAGCTATAATATTACTATTGTTATTATTATTATTATTATTATTATTATTATTATTATTATTATTATTATTATTATTATTATTATTATTATTATTATTATTATTATTATTATTATTATTATTATTGTCGGTTAATGTTGATGGGAATGGTGATGATGTATTAAAATCGCCAAAATCATCATCTGTTTTTGTTGTTGTTGTTGTTGTTGTTGTTGTTGTTGTTGTTGGGAAAGATGATGGTGAAGTATTAAAATCGCCAAAATCATCATCATTCTTTTGAGTTGTTGTTGCTGCTGTTGTTGGGAAAGATGATGTATTAAAATCATCATCATTCTTTTGAGTTGTTGCTGTTGCTGTTGTTGGGAAAGATGATGATGATGTATTAAAATCACCAAAATCATCGTCATCTGTTTTTGCTGTTGCTGTCGCTGTTGCTGTTGTTGTTGTTGTTGTGGTTGCTGGTAATTTATCAGAAGAACCAATTGGTAAATCAGTAGTGGTTGTTGATGTGGGTTTAATTATTTGTGGTGGTGGTGTTGATTCCATTGTTGGGGCAGAGAAGAAATCAACTTCTTTATTTACAGTGTCGAAAATGTTGCTATAGTTTCCACTTGACCAATCATATTTAGATTTAGTGTTTATTGGTGCAGTAGTTGATGGTGGTGATTGAGTTTGTAAAACTTCAGGTTTAACAATACCTGCTAATCTTTTCGATTCTCTCATCATTTTTTCTAAATCAATTGGTGTGTCATCTTGTTGTGGTGCTGGTGTTGGTGCTGGTGTTGGTGTTGGTATTGGTGCTGGTGTTGGTGTTGGTGTTGGTGTTGTTTCATTAGTAATTGATGGTTGTTGTTGTTGATGAATATTACTTTTATCAATTGAACCACCAGATAGTGATGCTGGTTGTTGGTTAGAAATTGAAGATTTACCAACACTTCCGGATGATGTTGTTGATTCACTACTAAATGGTAATCCAAAATTAAAGTTATGCTGTGATTGTGGTTGTTGCTGTGGTTGCTGTAGTTGTGGTTGCTGCATTTGTTGAGATGCAGATGTAAAATCCTGTGAACCTGATTCAAAATCACCAAAATCATCATCATTACTATTACTAGTTGTATTAAACTGTGGTTGAGAAAATTGCATATTATTTTGAACCGCTGCTGCTGGGTAATTGAATCCCTGTTGCTGTGGTTGTTGAAGGTATTGCATATTATTTTGACCCACTGGGTAATTAAAACCTTGTTGTGGATGTTGTTGTGGATGTTGTTGTGGATGTTGTTGTGGATGTTGTTGTGGATGTTGTTGTGGATATTGTTGTTGAGGGTGTTGTGGATGTTGGTGTGGAAAGGGTTGGTTTTGTTGTCTTTGTTGATTTTGTTGTTGAAGCATTCCATCGAATGAATTAGGTTGTGGTTGTGGTTGTTGATTTTGTGGTAATGATGATGATGATTGGGGTGAGGAAGTATTTGGTGATATCACGTGATCATAATTATTTTTTTCAACACTCAAACTTGATTTCTCTTTTTCAACAGATAATGGTTTTATATCCTCTTCTATCATATCCTTTAAGATATCATAATTTCTTTTACCACCTGGTAAAACAACTGGTGGATTATTACTAGTTGTTGGTTGTAATACTCCCTATTATATATTGATATAGATAAATGAAATCGACACATTAGTCACCACTAACATTAAATAATATAAAAAAAAAAAAAAAGATAAAAAAAAAAAAAAAAAATTATATATAATTACATTTGAAAATTGGGGTTGTTGTGGTGATTGTTGTTGTTTTAATGCCAATTCTGGGAAATATTGTAATAATGGATTCTCTTTTTCCTTTGAAGCTTGTGGGGATGGTTGTTGTTGTTGTTGATTTGGTGAAATGAATGAGCCAAATCCACCCATCATCATATTATTATTATTATTACCCATCATTTGTTGTGGATTGAAATTACCACCCATTTGTTGGTTATACATCATTTGGTTATAAAAATTTGGATTTTGTTGTTGCATTTGTTGGTTATACATCATTTGGTTATAAAAATTTTGTCCACCCCCTCCCATCATCATATTATTATTATTATTATTATTACTATTATTACTACCCATTTGATTATAAAAATTTTGTCCACCCCCTCCCATCATATTATTATTATTGTTATTATATCCATTTTGTTGTTGTTGTTGTTGTTGTTGTTGTTGTTGTTGTTGTTGTTGTTGTTGTTGTTGTTGTTGTTGTTGTTGTTGTTGTTGTTGTTGCATATACATATGGTATTGTTGTTGATTATTAAATTGGTTTTGCATTTTAAATGTTTTTAATTTATTTTATTTGTATTGTATATATTTGTAATACAAAAAAAAATAAAAAGAATTTAAAATAATACTTTTTTTTAAAAAAAAAAGTATATTATATAAAAATTGAAAAACGACAATTATATTAATTTTTTTTTTTCTTTCCCCTTGTTCTGGTGCGTGTGTTTATTATTTTTTAATTTTATTTTTTTTTTTTGTATTTCACCACCAGTGGACAATTAAAAAAAAAAAAAAAAAAAAAAAATTATAAAAAAAAAAAAAATTATAAAAATAAAAAAAAAATAAAAAAAAAAAAAAAAAAATAAAAATAAAAAGAAAATTTCATATTTATTTCGTTGAGCCAGTTTTTGAAAAAAAAAAAAAAATGAAAATGAAAATAAAAATAAAAATAAATTAAACACAAGTGATCTATATCTATTTATTTTTAAAAATAAAAATAAAAATAAAAAACAGATAAATAAAGTGTTTGTTGATCATTTGGGGCTTACACAAAAAAAAAAAAAAAAAAAACATAACTTTTTTAATTTTAATTTTTAATATTTATTATTATTATATATTTTTTTTTTGATTTATTGGATTAAATTCACAATCTTTGCAATGATCATTAATGATACCAACTGATTGCATAAAAGCATAAAGGGTGGTTGTACCAATGAATTTGAAGCCTTTTTTTTTTAAAGCAACAGACATAGCATCGGAAACTTCATTTCTAGTTAATGGTCTACTACCTTGAACACTTGTATCACCGGTCACTCTTTGACCAATTGAAGATTTATTATTAACAAATGACCAAATGAATGTTGAGAATTCAATTTTATCTTGATCACGCATCTTTAAATAAGCTCTTGCATTATCAACTATTGCTTGTAACTTTAAACGGTTTCTGATTAAACCTGTGTTTTTCATTAGACTGTTTTCAATTACCTCTGGTGTAATATTATCAACAATTAATTTCGGATCGAAATTATAGAAACTATCTCTATAGTTTTGTCTCTTTTTCAATACAGTTATCCACGATAAACCAGCTTGTTGAGCCTCTAAACAAATCTTTTCAAATAATCTTTGAGAATCACGATTCTCTTTACCCCATTCATTATCATGATAATGAATATACTCTTCATCTTTAGTTAAACTTATCCAAAAACATCTCTTTTTACTATCTAATGGTTTAAATCCTTTTTTTTCAATTGGTGCTTTTAATAAATCTTCACCTCCCTCTTCTACTTTTTTATTTTTAATTTTATTATTTTTTATATTTGTTGTTTTTTTTTTGACTACTGGAGAATTTACTATTATTGGGGTAGTAGTGGTGGTAGTTGATCTTTGTCTAGTGATAATTCTAGCTGTTGATGACATAATATAATTATTTGAAGTTGGTATTGAAAATAAATGTTTAAAGGTTGTAAAAGGATATTTAAACATGAAAGTTTTGAATGAAATAATTAATTTAAAAAAAAAGAAAAAAAAAAAGTGTTATTTATTTCAAAAAAAAAAATTAAAATTAAAATTAAAAATTAAAAATAAAAATAAAAATAAAAATAAAGTAAAAACATTTTTTCATTTTTCCTGGAAATCAACCAAACGGTTTTTATTTTTAAAAAAAAGAAAATATCTCACATTCTCGTTTATCTTCGTATTAATTACCAAATCAATTACACACAAACTAGAACTTTTTTTTTTTTTTAAAAAAAAAGAAAAACACAGGATTAAAAAATAAAAATAAAATAAATAAATTAAAAAAAAAAAAAACAAAAAAAAATTAAATAAAATAATATATAAAAATAGAATAAAATTAGTTATAAAAAAAAAAAAAAAAAAAAAGATTTTTAAAATTATTTACACATGTAAAAAAAAAAAAAAAAAAAAAAAGTAAAATTTTGATTTTATAAAAATTAGTTGTGGAAAAAGTTTTATGATTATAACCATATATTGATTTTTTTTTCTATTTATATATTCGATTTAAAAAAAAAAAAAAATTTAATCACCAAAAGAAATTCATTAACTTAAAACATCTGAGCACTTTTTTTTTAAAAAATACATATTTTAATTTTTCCCTTATATAATTATTACCACTTCACTTTGTAAATTATTATTATAACCATATATAAATTTCAATATTAACGATTTTTGTTTTTTCTATATTTTTTTTTTTTTTTTTTAAAAAAAATTTCACAAAAAAGGAAATTTAGTGATGTGGGGGTTACATCTAATTTTAAAAACATATGGAGTGGAGATTTTCAAAAAAAAAAAAAAAAACAAAAATTTAATATTGCCAAAGTTAGTTTTTTCTAGGCAATGTTTGTACAAGGTGTCATTTGTTGATGTAATATTAAAAAGACTTAATTGGTTATATTTATTACTTGTACTCAAATTTAAAAAATAAATTAAATTATATGTATTGATTTTCACTATAAATAAAAGTTTTTTTTTTTTTCATTTTTCATTAAAATAATATTTTAAAAAAAAAATAAATAAAAACTAATACTATAAAAAGAAAAATGTCAATTTTTAGTAAGTTTTTTTTTTTTTTTTAAAAAATAAAAAAAAATTATACACATATATTTATATAAAACTATATTTATTAATAAATTTTTTTTTTTATTTTATATTTTTTTTAGAATCAATTACTTCCTTATCAGTCTCAAAATCTGTTTCAAAATCATCAATTGGCCAAAGTGGAAATTTTGGAGGTGCACAAACCTCAAACCAAATAACTGGAAATGGTGTTGTTGCAGGTTCAAAAAAAAGTGCTAGTGGTGTTTATTATCATCATGAAGAATCAAAATCATCTACCACATTTGTTAGTGGAAGTTCTTCTGAAAATGAATTTGTTGGTGCATGGGGACATTAGAATATTTAATTTTTATAAACTCTTACTTTTATGTGAAAGTTTTTTAAAATGTAAAGTTACCTAAAGCTAATATTACCATATATAAATAAATAAGTAAAATTTTTTTTTTCAAAGTAATGACCTAAAATGTGTGTGAGGGTTTTATTTATTTTTTTTATTTTATAAAGTAAATATGTGTCTTTTTTTAAATAAAAATATTAAAATACATTAATGTATAATATTTCAAACAATTTTAGCTAGTATAAATTAAATTTTTTTTATTTTTTTTTTTATTTATCAAATATTTAATTTAAATTAACAAATAAAATATTAAAGAAATAGAAATAAAAATAAAAAAATAAAATTTAAAATGACACTTTTTAGTATTTATATTTTAATTTGTTCTTAATATTATTTTTAAATATATTGGTATTAATATATATTTTTTTATTTTTTTTTTTTTTATTTTAATTATAATAGATTCAATTTCATCAATTTCAAATTCAAATGGTATCTCTAAAAAAAGTTTAATTGTTAATGTTGATAGTAATACAAATGAAAATGGTGGTAATAGTGTTTCATGGTTAGGTGGATTCGATAGTTGTGGTGGTTGTGGTGGTTGTGGTGGATTCAATGGTTGTGGTAGTTCAAATTTAAATATTATAAATGTTGATATTGATATTGGTCGTCGTCGTAGATGCTGTTAATCACCATTTATAAATAAATATTTTCAATTTTTATAAATATTTATCTTAATTTTAAATTTCAAATAAATAAAACAACCTAAATATTTAAATTGTTTAGTTTTATTTTTATTTTTAAGTTTTTGGCGAGTATACTTTTTTTCTTCAATGGGTTCATATTTCATTTTTTTTTTTTTTTTTTTTTTTTTTTATTGCAAAATAAAAAATTAACACCGTTTAAAAATAGAAATAAAAATTACAATAAAAAAAAAAAAATTACCCAAATTAATTTTAAAATTTTAAATAATCCTTTTTTTTTAACAAAAAAAAAAAAATTTAAGCGCCAAAATAAATCCATTAAATTAAAATAAAATTTTTTTTTCATTTTTTTTTCATTTTTTTATTTTTTTTATAATTTTTAAAAGGAAATGAGAAAAAAAATCAAAATTGAATATGAGGAAGAAGATAATGAAAATAATAATAATTTAAGTGATATTACAGAAGATGAAGATAATAGTGATGAAGATTATGTTGAAAGAAAGAAAAAACCAACAACTAAAAAAACCAATTCTAAAGTTAAAAAGAATAATACAACCACCACTACTACTACAACCAAAACTTCAATTAAAGTTAAAGATGAATCAATTGAATCAATTGAATTAAAACCATGTCAACATAGTTTAAAATTACATAAATTTAAAAATAAACAAGAGATTCAAGAGATTAGAGAATCAATGTTAGGATGGTATGAAAAGAATAAAAGAGATTTACCATGGAGAAAGCATGATAATTCACTTGACGAGAATGTTATAGCTTATAGAGTTTGGGTATCAGAGATAATGTTACAACAAACTAGAGTGGCCACTGTAATTGAATACTTTAATAAATGGATTGAAAAATGGCCAACTATCAATGACCTCGCATCTACAACAATTGAAGAAGTCAATAAAGTTTGGTCAGGCCTTGGTTATTATAGACGTGCTAAAAACCTATGGTTAGGTTCAAAATATGTAGTTGACAATTTCAATTCTAAGATTCCATCAGATGTTAAATCATTATTAGAAATCAATGGTATTGGTCCATATACAGCTGGTGCAATTTCATCTATTGCTTTCAATAAACCTGTACCATTAGTTGATGGAAATGTAATTAGAGTGTTAAGTCGTGTTAGATCAATTGGTGCAAATCCAAAACTATCTTCAACAGTTAAATTATTTTGGGAATTAGGTAATGATTTAGTTGAATCTGTTGAAAATCCTTGTAATTTCAATCAATCCCTAATGGAATTGGGTGCCACCATTTGTTCTGTTCAATCACCACAATGTAAACAATGTCCAATTCAATCAAATTGTCAAGCATATCAACAAGAGAAACAATTTATAAAACCTGAACCAAAAAATTCAATTTCAAAATTTTTTCAACCAAAAAATAATAATAATACAAATGATATAGAATCATCATCATCATCAACAAAACCAATAGTAACATTAAATTTAACTGATATTTGTAAAATTTGTCAAAGTTTTGAAGATTCTGATGGTCCAACTGAAAGTGTTTGTAGATATCCAAAAAAAGTTTTAAAAACAAAAGCTAGAGATGAAAATGTAAACGTATTTTTAATTCATCAAACAAAAAGTAATTTATTTTTATTAACTCAACGTCCTGATACTGGTTTATTAGCATCATTATTTGAAGCACCATCAATTATTGAAGAACTTCAATCAAAAAGAAAAATTAAAAAAGATAAAGAAGATGATAATAGTGAAGAAGAAGAAGAAGAAAATGATAAAAGTGAAGAAAGTGATGATGATGATGATGAAAAGAATTCTAAAAAAAGGAAAAAACCAACAACAAAGAAAACAACAAATAAAATAACAAAAGAATTTATAG
This sequence comes from Dictyostelium discoideum AX4, assembly GCF_000004695.1. Lineage (NCBI taxonomy): Eukaryota > Evosea > Eumycetozoa > Dictyosteliales > Dictyosteliaceae > Dictyostelium > Dictyostelium discoideum. The sequence goes on from NC_007087.3 coordinate 4,484,462, forward strand.
AAAAAGAAATTTTAAAGAAATTATTTAAATCATCAACAGATATAACAATTAAATCTGTTAAATCTATTGGAACAGTTTTACATAAATTCTCACATATTAATCAAACATTAACAGTTTATGATTGTCCATGTGATTTTAAAAAAGAACCAATTCCAAATGATAAATCTAAAACTAAAAATATTTGTTGGTTAAAACTTGATGAAATTCAATCATCAGTTGGTGTTTCAAAACAAATGTTAAAATGTTTTGATTTAATAAAATAAAATTAATCTTTTTTTTATTATTTATTTATTTTATTTTTTATTTTTTATTTTTTATTTTTTATTTTTTATTTTAATTTTACTGATACAGCTTGTCTACCTAATTGTCTCCATCTTTTTAAAAATAAATTTTTAGGATATTTTTCAATTTTACCTGTATGTGGATCAGTGATTATTACAACATTTTCAATCTCATCAAATCCTGATAAGGTTGCACAATGTTCAGGTGATACCCAATAAAGTGGTTGTGATTGATTTTTAATATCAAACCATTCATCAGTAATTTTTGGTTCTTTTAATTCTAATGTCATCCAAATTATAATTGGTGCGTTATTAAATATCATATGATTTTTTAAAATTTCAAAATCTTCTTCACCATTATTATTATTATTATCATCATTTTCAAAATAATTTAATCTTGATTCAATATAATCTTTAGTTTCATTTTGTTTAATTAAATATTTAAATTTATTTATATTTGTTTGTGTTAAATCAATTACTTCAATATGTTGATTTTCATTATCTTGATATATAACTTCTTTTATTAAATTATAAATTGGTTTATGAAATATACCAAATGATTCTTTTGAATAAGGTGATCCAATAAATGCACGATATGGATTACCACAAAAATTTGTAATTGGGTCTGGGTCTTGTTCTTTTATAATCTTATCTGCTAATGATTCATTTGTAATTTTATATGTACTAATATTTAAATTATGACTTTTAATTAATGAATTTAATAATATTGATGTTGCTGTAACTTCACAACCAGTTGGTAATAAAGGATATTGATTTTGTGCTTTTGTTTCAATTTCAACTATCATGTTGTAAAAATAAAAAAAAAATAAAAAATAAAAAATAAAAAATATCCAAAATGCATTTTTTTTTCAAACACCCAATTTTTTCATTTTTTTTTTTTTTTTTTTTTATTATTTAAAATTAAAATGCAAGAAAATGATAAACTATTCTTTAAAGTTTGGAGAAACATAACAATATTAAATGAAATAATTTATCATTTAAGATTATATAGAGATAATTATAAAAAAGAATTTAAAAATTTAAAAGAGTTTAATTTTTATCAGTTTAGAGACTATATTTCAGAATTAGTTTTAGTTGATAGTAATGATGATGATTTAAATAATAATGATGGTGATAATAATAATGATGATGATTTAAATTATTTAAAAAATTCAATTACATCATTAACTTTTAATGATAAATTTAATGAACAATTAAATAAAAGTAATTTCAGTTTAAAGAATTCTTCAATAAAAACTTTAAAATTTGGTAAAATGTATAATAAAAAACTAGATTATGATTTATTACCAAATGGTTTAACAAGTTTAATATTTAATAAATTATATGATCAACCAATTTTACCAAATTATATACCATCTTCAGTAACAAATTTAGAGAATCCATATTTTTCAAAGCAAGAGGATTTGAATAAAGGTATTATACCATCATCTGTTAAAATATTAAAATTTGATGATTCATTTAATTTTCCATTAGAAAATGGTTTTATACCTAAAAATGTTACAGATTTAACATTTGGTATTGCATTTAATATGATATTAAAAAAAGGTGATATTCCATTTGGTTGTAAATCAATTACATTTGGAATTTGTTATAATCAACCTTTAATACCATTTGAAAGTATACCTTTATCTGTTGTTAATGTTAATTTTGGTTTATGTTTTTCTCAACCAATTAAACCAGGTGATATTCAAAATAGTTTAGCAATAATAAAATTTAGTTTAAATAGGAAAATTTTAAATAAATGATAAAAAAAAATTATTATTATTATTTTTTTTTTTTTTTTTTTTTTTTTTTTATTTTTATAAAATTATATATATATATTAATAAAATATTTTATCTTCTTGGTTTTCTTGTTATATAAACAAATGTAATAACCATAAGAGTATTAAATATCCAGAAACAAATAATAAGAGCTAAATTTCTCCATCTATTATCAAATGACCAACCAAGTGTATTATAATATTCTTCACCATTGTTGTAAAGACAATAACCACATTTACTTTCATCACCTTCATTTATTGCTTCAACATAACCTGTTAATGGTTCTGAAATTGGGAAATATTGTTTACATGTCACACCATTTACAGCTTCTGGATTTGTAAAATGAGTGAAATCTTCTGATGTACACTTTACATCGGTATGTTTTAATACATTTGTAACAATACCTTCCATAAAGTAACGACATGGGTTTAAATGATACACCCATCCTCTCCAAAAGGTTGGAATTGACGATGGTATTACCATTACTCCACAGAAAAGAAATAGGAAAACAATTAACAATGGAATGAGTGTATGTGCTAAAAACATGTTGAAACAAATTGCAGCTACAGCTTGACCGAAACTAACACAGAAATAGAGGAATAAAATGAAAATGAACCAAAAATAAAAATTAATATCATTGTATTCCGTATTTAAACCAGCTGTCCAAAAAGAGCAAAAGAAGAAAATTGTACCTGAAACTGTAATGAATGGTAATTCTACAACCACAATGGAAATTGCAAATGGGAACCAAGAATAAAATTTCGAAGCAAAATCTCTTTTAAAGTATTCTTTTTGCATAATGAATTGTGGAAGTACAACGAAAATTAATAAGATTCCAAGAATGAGTGCTTCAAAAATAAAGAATACACGTTGATTCATATCTGAACTTGATCCTTGTAATGACCAAAAAGTAAAACCAATAATTAAACCTGCAAGAGCTGATTGAATGAATGAACCATACGTATAGAATGGATCTCTCCACCAAATTAAATTTAAACGTTTATAAACTTCAATAGTTTGATACCATACTGATGTTGCAAATTCTCTAGGTTTACCATGGTCCTCGGTTGATGATGGTCCTGCTGCTTCCAATGCTGCTAATTCACGCTCAATCTCTTGTAATTCTGGTGATTGTTTCCAAGTTTCTGGCCAATTAACATCACTTTTACCATGTACACCTGCACCAGTTGCTTCTAAAATATATTCTGCTGGATTTTCACTTTCAGTACATGGACGAACACCATATCTTTCGAAATAAGATGTTAAAGTTTTTGATCTTTCACCAATATCACCAAAGTAAACAGTTTTACCACCTTTTGCTAATAAAAGAATACGATCAAAATGTTCAAATAATACTGAAGAAGGTTGATGAATTGTACAAACTAATGGCATACCAGCATCTGCTAATTTACGAATAAATTTAACAATGTTATATGATGATTGAGCATCTAAACCTGATGTTGGTTCATCAAGGAAAAGAATATGTGGTTTTGCAACCAATTCTACACCAATTGTTAATCTTTTTCTTTCTTCAACGGAAATACCAACACCAGTTTCTAATGTACCAATTAAAGCATCACCTAAATGTTTCATTTCCATCATTTCTAAAACATGTTCAACATAATCAAACTTTTCTTCTAATGAAACTGAAGGTTCTTGACGTAACTTTGCAGAGAAACGTAATGCTTCTCTTACGGTTAAACCTGGATTATGAACATCCATTTGTTCTACATAACCGGTAATACGTTCAAAATCAATTTCTAATGGTTTACCATTAAGGAAACATTTACCTTGAACTTCACCCATTGTTTTTCTTTTTGCTAATACATCGAGTAATGTTGTTTTACCAGCACCTGATGAACCCATTAATGCTGTCATTTGACCTGGTTTAATCCAACCTTCAACATTATCTAATAGTAATCTTTTTCCACCTTTTACTGGTACAGTATAATTAATATTTTGCCAAGTGAAAATACCACCTCTCATTTTTAAAGTATCTTTCATTTTACTTGTAGCATTTGCAACTATTTGATTTTGTTTCTTTTCTTCCTCAGCATCATTCATTTTTGGAGCTTTACCTTTTTTATAAACTTTATGACTATAACCTCCACCAGTCCAATCGAAATATTCCATTGCAAACATATTCATAGCGGTAAATAGTACCCACCAAAGATAAGTGATGAAAACATTTTGAGTAAGATCATCTGATCTAAAGTGTAAATACTGATCCAAATAATCTTTACCTTCAACACTTAAAATACCTTCAACAGCACCAGGCGATGCACAAACTCTATAATCATTGTCGTATCTTGTAGGATTTTTTGGATCAAATGGAATTGCTGTATCATGACAATCAAATGATAAATCACCAAATTCATTTGCCATAAGTGCTTTAAAAGCATAACTGAACGGATTTGCCCAATAAAACCAAGCAAACCATGGATGCATTTTTGGTTTTGGAATTGTATAACCACAATATGTAATCATAAAGATAAGAATTACATTCATTACATTTTGACTAATGTAAAGTGATGGTGAGAAATTACCAAAGACACGGAAAAGATTTGTTGTTGCCAATGTTGCACCTACTAATGTAAAACAGAAAATAAAGAATTTCCCAGCATTATATTGTAAACCAAACATAAAGTAAACTACAATTGAGAATAAAAATACTTGTATCATCGTTAAGGGTATATCAGTTACAATTTGTGCAATATGTAAAGCTGATGGACGATACATAGCGTAAGAACGTTGCTTTTGTAAAATACGACGACCATACATAGTAAGTGGTAGTTCGGCTTCACTAAGGAAAGCATTGAATAGAATAGCTGAAAATATAGCACCACCTCTTGTAAATAAACCAGGAATTGTTTTTTCCATTTGAAAGAAAATTGAACCATAAACAAATGATTGAGTAAATACTGAAAGATAACGTGAAATCAATGAGAATTTATCACCCCAAATAATTTGAGAATTTCTAACGATTAATGCTTTGACTTGAGTTATATATGAAGTTGTATAAATTGATCTCTTTGGTGTAGTTCTACTTTTTTCAGCTTTAACTTCTTGAATGAAATCAACTGCTGGTTGTTCAATTTCAATCTTTCTTTCATATTCTTTTTGTTCCTCTAACATATCTCTATACATTGAAGAGTTTCTCCAAGCAGCTTCAAAATCGGCAGAAGTTTCTGGAACACGACCTTCAAATCCTTGTCTAATAATACGTTCTTGTGGATTTGTAACACCTGTCAAAAAATCTGGTGTTGATTTTCTTGGTTCGCAATCGAATCCTAAATCTATAAAATATTGTTTTGCTTTATTGCCAGGTCCAAAATAAATTAATCTACCTTTTTCAATGATTGCGACATTATCAAATAAATTATAGATTGAATCTGATGCTTGATAAAATGATGCGATTGTTGTCTTATCTAATGTATCTGACATGATACGAATTGATTTTGCATAATCTAATGCACTTGCTGCATCAAGACCACGAGTTGAACAATCATAACATGTAATTGATGCTGATGATACCATTGCTTCTGTAATTGTTAATCTTTTACGTTCACCACCTGATAAACCTCTAATAAATTCATTACCAACAATCTTAAAAAAAAAAATAATTAATATCAATTAATAAATTAATTTTATTAAAAACTAAATACTTACAGTATCAGCTTGATGAACAATACCAAACATTCCTAATAATAAATCAAATATTTTTTGTCTATATGTACGTTTCTTTTCATCTGGCAAACGATTATGAATTGTTTTGCATTTTAATGCGAAATCTAAAGTCTGACGAACTGTTAAAGTTGGATGATGAGTATCCTCTTCTGGTGTATAAATTGATTCACCTTGATAACGTTTCCATTCTTTCGCTGGGATACCACCATATTTAATATCACCTTTAACTTCAACATATGATCCTCTTTGATTTGATATTAAACGCAATAATGTCTATTGTAGTGAAAATAAACATTATTAATATTATTTCTAAAAAATATATAAACACATATAAATTTATAATATTTACCGAACAACCAGAACCAGGACGACCTAATACTAATAACATTCCACCATCTCTATTGAATAAAGTAATATCATGAAGAATATCAAAAGTACTACCTTTCTCTTTCCAAGTTGATGGTTTAAACAAATTGAAAAAACTAATGAATGGAGTTGACATATCGGCAATGACGGATTGATCAGCACCTCTACCAACAACTGTTAAATTTCTAATTGAAACACCCATTTTCTTTGGTTTTTGACCATTTCCTAATGCCATACGTTGAGAATTTTCAAAGTATCTTCTTAATTTAAAATCTTCATCATTTTCATCATGATTATTTTCAGCATCATGACCTGCCAAATATTGTTTTGAATCGATTTCCAATTCTCTTTCGACATTTTTAAATTGATTTTCACTCTTTTGAATATCTGGTGAATCTGGTGGTGATGATCCATCACCAACAGGATTATCATAATTTGGAGGTGTATTAATATCTAAATTACTCCCACCTTCTTGAAGAGCAATTTCTCTTAATTCATATTCTTCCATTATATTTGTATATATGGAAAAATAATGAATTTAAATTTAATCTTTATTTTTTTTTTTTCTTAAATTTATAAAAAAAAAAAAAAAATATAATTAAAATACAGAGATATATAAATAATAATATAATAAATACAGAGATATATAAATAATAAAAAAAAAAAAAAAAAAAGTTAGTATTTAAATTTTTAAACAGAAAAAAAATAAAAAAATAAAAAAATAAAATTAATTAAATATTAAAATTTAGATTAACAATGTTGTTATATATAAACATAAATCGAAATTTTGTTTTTAAGTGATGCAATTTAGCGAAGTAAAGAATCATATTATTTTTTTTATTAAAAAAATGGGGTGTATTTGTGTGGGTAAAGAATAAATTAGAACAATAAGAATGTGGGGGTAATGGTGTTAAAAAGCAAATTATATTTTTATTATTTTTATTATTTTTATTTTTATTTTTATTATTATTATTTATATTATTTTTATTACTATTATTGTTGCAATTAAAAAAATAAAAATAAAATTGTATAGATAATTTTACATTTAATTGACTTTTAATTTTACTTTAATCCAAAAATATTTTAATTTTACTTTAATCCAAAAATATTTTAGAATAATTAATTATATGTATATATTAAATTTAATTTAATGAAAAAAAAAAAAAAAAAAAAAAAAAAAAGATAAAGTAAAATAATTTATAGTAATTTTATTTTTCTAAAAAAAAAAAAAAAGATTAAAAATGAAAATTCGAAAAAATTATTAATATATTATAAATATTTTTTTTATTTATATGATTAATGTTGGCGCATTCAATCGTTCAAAAACTAATCTAAAAGTCCAAATTTGGTTCGGAAAAGTCCCTATTTTAATAAACAATCAAAAATCCACTTTTAGAAATTTATTTTAAAATGTTGTAATGAGATGGTTTTTTTAAAAAAAATAAAATAAATAATTAAAATTAATTGGAAATCGCTATCAAGATGTCATTTAGAAGCTTTTTTTTTCAGATCCAAAATTAATTTAATTAAAAATATTTAAAAAAAAAATAAAAAAAAATAAAAAAAAATTAAAAAAAAAAAAATAAAAAAGAAAAAATAAAAAATAATAAAAAAAAAAATTAAAAAAAAATAAAATTAAAAATAATAAAATTAAATTTAATAAAATTTGGAAAAACGATGTTGCAATAGATGAGGCTCATTAATGACACTATAACCTTATTCCAAAAAATAAATAACCCCACAGTTATTTTTTTGTATTTTTTTTTTTTTTTTTTATTTTAAAATTGAATCATAAAATATTATTTAGAACCATTCTGAATAATTCTTTTTTATTTGAATACCTGGTGTTTAAGAAAAAAAATAAAAAAAAATAAAAAAAAAAGTAAAATGGGAAAATAATTTGATTGGAAAAAAAAAAAATAAAAAAATTTAATAAAAAGGTTATTTTTTTTTTATTGTTATTTAATATTTTTATTAATTTTATTTTTTATATTATTATTATTATTATTTTTTCCATCTGTTTTCAAATGACCAACCAAGTGTATACTGTGGTGAAGAATATTATAATCCCCATTGTTGTAAGACAATAACCACATCTCATTAGGACATTTTAAAATAAATTTCTAAAAATGGATTTTGATTGTTTATTAAAATAGGGACTTTTCCAAAACAAAATTTGGACTTTTATATTAACTTTTGAAAGATTGAATACACCAACATTAATCATATAAATAAAAAAAAAAAAAAAAAATCTGAAATATATTAATAATTTTTTGGAATTTTCTTTTTTGATCTTTTTTTTATATTTTAAAATTAAATTACTATAAATATTTTACTAATTTTTAAAGGTCAATAAAATGATTAATAGGTACCTTATTACATAATTATATTTCAAATTGTTCTACTAAAATGACATATGGCGTTGATGATTAATAAAAACTTCAATTATTTTCGAACATCATTCCAACAAATCATTTTTATAGTAGGAATTTTGAAAAAAAAAAAAAATAATAAACAATAAACAATAAACAATAAAATTAATATATTTTTTTTTATTGTTAAATATTATTATTAATTTTATTTTATTGTTTATAATTATTATTTATTTATTTATTTTTTATTTATTTTTTATTTATTTTTTTTTGGTTGAGATTTTATCTTCTTGGTTTTCTTGTTATATAAACAAATGTAATAACCATAAGAATATTAAATATCCAGAAACATATTAAAATAGCTAAATTTCTCCATCTATTATCAAATGACCAACCAAGTGTATTATAATATTCTTCACCATTGTTGTAAAGACAATAACCACATTTACTTTCATCACCTTCATTTATTGCTTCAACATAACCTGTTAATGGTTCTGAAATTGGGAAATATTGTTTACATGTTACACCATTTACAGCTTCTGGATTTGTAAAATGAGTAAAATCTTCTGATGTACACTTTACATCGGTATGTTTTAATACATTTGTAACAATACCTTCCATAAAGTAACGACATGGGTTTAAATGATACACCCATCCTCTCCAAAAGGTTGGAATTGACGATGGTATTACCATTACTCCACAGAAAAGAAATAGGAAAACAATTAACAATGGAATGAGTGTATGAGCTAAAAACTAAATTTTTTTTTTTTTTTTAAATGATTAATATTAATTTTTTTTTTTTTTTTTTTTTAATAAATAAAATGAGTCTTACCAAATTAAAACTAATTGCAGATACTGCTTGACCAAAGCTAACACAAAATAAAAGACTATAAAAAAATTTATAAAGATATCTAATTAGTAATTTCCTTTTTTTTTTTTTTTTTTTTTAACAACCTACTATAAAATTAAAATAAACCAAAAATAAAAATTGATTTCATTAAATTTAGTATATAAACCAGCTGTCCAAAAAGAACAAAAGAAAAAAAAAGTACCAGATATTATTACAATTGGTATCTCCACTGCAACTATTGAAATTGCAAATGGAAACCAAGAATAAAATTTTGATGCAAAATCTCTCTTAAAGTATTCCTGTTGCATAATGAATTGTGGAAGTACAACGAAAATTAACAAAATTCCAAGAATGAGTGTTTCGAAAATAAAGAATACACGTTGACTCATATCTGAACTTGATCCTTTTAATGACCAAAAAGTAAAACCCATTATCAAACCTGCCATTGAAGCTTGAATGAATGAACCATACGTATAGAATGGATCTCTCCACCAAATTATATTTAAACGTTTATAAACTTCAATAGTTTGATACCATATTGGTGTTGCAAATTCTCTTGGTTTACCATGGTCTTCAGTCGATGATGGTCCTTGTGCTTCCAATGCTGCTAATTCACGCTCAATCTCTTGTAATTCTGGTGATTGTTTCCAAGTTTCTGACCAATTAACATCACTTTTACCATGTACACCTGCACCAGTTGCTTCTAAAATATATTCTGCTGGATTTTCACTTTCAGTACATGGACGAACACCATATCTTTCGAAATAAGATGTTAAAGTTTTTGACCCTTCACCAATATCACCAAAATAAACAGTTTTACCACCTTTTGCTAATAAAAGAATACGATCAAAATGTTCAAATAATACTGAAGAAGGTTGATGAATTGTACAAACTAATGGCATACCAGCATCTGCTAATTTACGAATAAATTTAACAATGTTATATGATGATTGAGCATCTAAACCTGATGTTGGTTCATCAAGGAAAAGAATATGTGGTTTTGCAACCAATTCTACACCAATTGTTAATCTTTTTCTTTCTTCAACGGAAATACCAACACCAGTTTCTAATGTACCAATTAAAGCATCACCTAAATGTTTCATTTCCATCATTTCTAAAACATGTTCAACATAATCAAACTTTTCTTCTAATAAAACTGAAGGTTCTTGACGTAATTTTGCAGAGAAACGTAATGCTTCTCTCACGGTTAAACCTGGATTATGAACATCCATTTGTTCTACATAACCGGTAATACGTTCAAAATCAATTTCTAATGGTTTACCATTAAGGAAACATTTACCTTGAACTTCACCCATTGTTTTTCTTTTTGCTAATACATCGAGTAATGTTGTTTTACCAGCACCTGATGAACCCATTAATGCTGTCATTTGACCTGGTTTAATCCAACCTTCAACATTATCTAATAGTAATCTTTTTCCACCTTTTACTGGTACAGTATAATTAATATTTTGCCAAGTGAAAATACCACCTCTCATTTTTAAAGTATCTTTCATTTTACTTGTAGCATTTGCAACTATTTGATTTTGTTTCTTTTCTTCCTCAACATCATTCATTTTTGGAGCTTTACCTTTTTTATAAACTTTATGACTATAACCTCCACCAGTCCAATCGAAATATTCCATTGCGAACATATTTAAAACAATGTAAAGTATCCACCAAAGATAAAGTATAAAAACATTTTGAGTAAGATCGTCTGATCTAAAGTGGAATGACTCTTCAATATATTTAGAACCTGATACTGTTAAATTTCCCATTGATGCACCAGGAGATGCACAAATTCTATAACTATTATCATATACTATAATTTTATTTGGATCAGATGGAATTGCTGTATCTTGACAATCGAATGATAAATCACCAAATTCATTTGCCATAAGTGCTTTAAATGCATAACTAAATGGATTACACCTATAAAAAAAGAAAAAAAAAAAAAAAAATTATTAATATATATTCCTTAAATTTTAATAAAATTATTTTAATTAAAAAAACTTACCAATAAAACCAAGAAAACCATGGATGCATTTTTGGTTTTGGAATTGTATAACCAGTGTATGTAATCATAGAAATGATGAAGATATTCATTACATTTTGACTAATGTAAAGTGATGGTGAGAAATTACCAAACATACGGAAAAGATTTGTTGTTGCCAATGTTGCACCTACTAATGTAAAACAGAAAATGAAGAATTTTCCAGCATCGTATTGTAAACCAAACATAAAGTAAACCACAATTGAGAATAAGAATACTTGAATAATCGTTAAGGGTATATCAGTAACAATTTGTGCAATATGTAAAGCTGATGGACGATACATAGCGTAAGAATGTTGCTTTTGTAAAATACCCCTTTGTCCGAAAGTTAAAGGCATTTCGCATTCGCATAAAAGAGCATTGAATAGAATAACTGAAAAAAGAGTACCACCTCTTGTAAATAAACCATTAATATTTGTTTCTAAATTATAAAATATTGAGCCATAAACAAATGATTGAGTAAATACTGATAGGTATCTAGAGCCTAATGATAATTTATCACCCCAAATAATTTGGAAATTTCTAACGATTAACGCTTTAACTTGAGTTAAAAATGAAGTTGTATAAATTGATCTCTTTGAAGTGGTTTTACTTTTTTCGGCTTTAACTTCTTGAATGAAATCAACTGCTGGTTGTTCAATTTCAATCTTTCTTTCATATTCTTTTTGTTCCTCTAACATATCTCTATACATTGAAGAGTTTCTCCAAGCAGCTTCGAAATCGGCGAAAGTTTCTGGAACACGACCTTCAAATCCTTGTCTAATAATACGTTCTTGTGGATTTGTAACACCTGTCAAAAAATCTGGTGTTGACTTTCTTGGTTCACAATCGAATCCTAAATCTATAAAATATTGTTTTGCTTTATTGCCAGGTCCAAAATAAATTAATCTACCTTTTTCAATGACTGCAACATTATCAAATAAATTATAAATTGAATCTGATGCTTGATAAAATGATGCAATTGTAGTCTTATCCAATGTATCTGACATGATTCGAATTGATTTTGCATAATCTAATGCACTTGCTGCATCAAGACCACGAGTTGAACAATCATAACATGTAATTGATGCCGAAGATACCATTGCTTCTGTAATTGTTAATCTTTTACGTTCACCACCTGATAAACCTCTAATAAATTCATTACCAACAATCTAAATAATTTTTAAATATTAAAAAATAATATCAATTAATAAATTAACCAATATTATTATTATTATTAAAAACTTACAGTATCAGCTTGATGAACAATACCAAACATTCCTAATAATAAATCAAATATTCTTTTTCTATATGTACGCTTTTTTTCATCTGGTAAACGATTATGAATTGTTTTACATTTTAATGCGAAATCTAAAGTCTGACGAACTGTTAAAGTTGGATGATGAGTATCCTCTTCTGGTGTATAAATTGATTCACCTTGATAACGTTTCCATTCTTTTGCTGGAATACCACCATATGTAATATCACCTTTAACTTCAACATATGATCCTCTTTGATTTGAAATTAAACGTAATAATGTCTATAAAATTAAAAAAAAAATTATTAATATTATTTTTATTACTAAAAAAAAAAAAAAATTAAAAAAAAAAAATTAAAATAGTTTACCGAGCAACCAGAACCAGGACGACCTAATACTAATAACATTCCACCATCTCTGTTGAATAAAGTAATATCATGAAGAATATCAAAAGTACTACCTTTCTCTTTCCAAGTTGATGGTTTAAATAAATTTAAAATTTTAAATATTGGTGTTGATAAATCTGAAATTACAGATTGATCAGCACCGACACCCACGACTGTTAAATTTCTAACTGAAACACCCATTTTCTTTGGTTTTTGACCATTACCTATTTTTTAATAAATTTTAAAAATTAATATTTTTAAAAAAAAATAAAAAAATAATATAATATTAACCATCAACTCACCTAATGCCACACGTTGAGAATTTTCAAAATATTTTCTTAATTTAAAATCTTCATCATTTTCATTATGATTATTTTCAGCATCTAAATTTGATAAATATTGTTTTGAATCAGTTTCTAATTCATTGGCAATATATTTAAATTGATTTTCACTATTTTGGATATCTGGTGAATTTAATTGGAAATCATCACCAACCACACCAAAATTATTATTATTATTTGGTGTATTAATATTTAAATTTTCAACTTCCTGGAAAGAATACTCATTTAATTCAAATTCTTTCATTTTTTTTTTTTTTTATTTTTAATTTTTTAATATTTGATTAAAAGAAAAAAAAAAAAAAAAAAAAGATAAGAGGTTTTCTAAAAATAGTTAGTATTTATAGTTTTATTATTATTTTTTTTTTTTTTTTTTTTTTTCACTTACAATTTTTTTAATAATTTTTTTTTTTTTTAAAGATAAAAAAAGAAAAAAGTTTTTATTAATAACCACTTATTTTTCATTTATTAAGTTTAGCTTTTATACCAAAAAAAAAATAAAAAAAAAAAAATAATAAAAAATAATAAAAATAAAAAAATAAAATAAAATAATGAAAATAATAAAAAAGCCATTATAAAATTTTATAATGACTCACTATCCAAATATGGTAAAAGCAAATACTTTATAAAGACATTGCACGGTTTGAAAACAATCAAAAAAAAAAAAAATTTAAAGCCAACACCAATTTTTTATTTTTTTATTTTTTTTTTATTTTTGAAACGTTTCAAAGACACTAGAACGTTATTTTGTTCCGTTACTGATTATAAAAATAAATTGATTGAAAATAAAATTTTGTAAGGACCCTTAACTTGACAAATTTAGAAGGAGTGATTGCCAAATACAATCAAGTTACACAAAAAATTTTAAAAATCAATTGTGATTGCATATTTATTTTTACGAGAACAATAAAGAATAACGGAACGGAATGAATTTAGTTTAAGACCAAAGAAAAAAAAAAAAAAAAAAAAAAAAATTGAAAAAAAAAAAAAAAAAAAAAAAAAAAAAAAAAAAAAAAAAAAAAAAAAAAAAAAAAAAAAAAAAAAAAAAAAAAAAAAAAAAATAAATATCTTAAACTTTTTATGATAATATTATATTTTCACAAAAAAAAAAAAATTGAAAATATTATATCAATTATCATAAAAAAAAAATTTTGGATATTTATAATATTTATTTTTTTTTATTATTATTTTTTTTTGAGATACATTATAAAAGTGAAGAAATAAAAACGAAACTTTTTAAAATAAAAAATTAAATTCTAAGAAAAAAAAGACTTTTTTTTATTATTTTTTTTTTATAAATTTTTTTTTTTTTTTTTTTTTTTTCATCAAAAAAATTTTTTTTTTTTTTTTTTTTTTTATCAACTCATTTTTTTATTTGAATTTATAAATTATATAATTAATATATTTATTTATTTATTTTTTTAAAAAAAAAAAAAAAAAAAAATGGTTGACAAAAGTGAAATAATAAAAAATATAGATATAATCAATAATTTGATAATTAATAAAATCTCAAAAACCAATGAAAATGAAAATTTTGAAGAATACTTCAAAAATTTAAATAATATTCAATTAAATGAATACTCTGGTTTATATTTATGGGTATCATTAAGAGATCAATCAATTAAAAATAATTTAGAATATCATAAAGTCATTGAAAAGTTTAAAACAATTTTAAACAATAGAGAGAAGAATAACGACACTGATGAAAACAATAATAATAATAATAATAATAAAAACATAAAAACTTTATTATCATTATATAACAATTCAATTGTTTCAAATACATTCTTACAAAAAGATATAAAACCAATTCAAAAGTATTATTTATCAAATTATCAAGTTACCCCAAATGATTGTTCAACAACAACAACAACAACAATAAATTCAAAAATAACATCAACACCAACACAATTAATTAAAGTTTATAGTGAATATAAAAAAGAATCAATGGTATTAAGGGATACTTTTGCAGATAAATCAATTTTTAAAAGAGAAGAAATTACAAATGATGAAATGACACATCCATTTATAAAATTTAATGATTATATTATTGAGCTTGATAAGAATAAAAATGAAGATAAAGCAATTGAAGAATTAGGTATTAATCCAATTGGTGATTGGTCAATTAATAATTCTTTTGAATTATTTAAAGATTGTTTTAATATATTTACAAAAGGTGTTTTAAATGGTATTGAATGGTCAAATGAAAATAGAGATAATACTAAAGTTATTGTATCAGGTGGTTCGGTTTCATCATGTTTAAGTACATTACCAAAAAGATTATTAAAACTTTATTATGAAATGAAAATGGTAGCACGTTTATTAAACCAATTAAAATTACCATTTAATGTGGTTCAATCGATTTATGAATATTCTAAACCATATAATCAATTCTTTATTGAATTGGAGAAACATTATCATTCAATGGAATCACCATTTTTAAATAGTGATTTAGATTTATTCTTTATTACACCATCAATAAGTGAAGGTAAAAAGAAATTAGAAGAGGTTGCATTAAAGATTCAATCAAATTTAATTTCAAAATCAGATCATACCGATTTAAGATTTGTTCGTACCCAAAATTCAATTACCATTGTATCATCATATCC
>NC_007087.3:4505419-4510419 GCF_000004695.1 Dictyostelium discoideum AX4
AGGTTTGATTGATTGATTGAGTACAAAACTTAAATCATCACCCAATTCGACCTCTTTAGTGATCCAACTTGGTATTTCATCCTCTTGACTTAATCTTTTAGCCTCACCTTTTTTACCTGCTTCATCCCATTTCTTTTGATCGATTTCCATTCTCTCTTTATCCATATTTTCATACAATTCAAACTCTTCAGGAGAACGAGCAATCATTTCATTGATTTGAGAATCGGTGGGTACTGTTTGTTTCTCCATTTCAGCGGTTTCATCTTGAGTCATTAAATCCTCCAACATTTTCTTTCTATCGGAACGATTTGATTTATTATTGAATTGACCAGCTTGAATGATCTTTTTATCCAATTCTTTCTTAAAGTTTGCTCTTGCTAAAATACTCTCCTCAACGGAATGAGCAGTGACCAAACGAAGTACACGTACAGTTTGTTTTTGACCAATACGATGTGCACGATCTTGTGCTTGAAGATCCATTTGTGGATTCCAATCTGAATCGAAAATGATAACAGTATCGGCAGTTTGTAAATTTAAACCTAAACCACCTGCTCTAGTTGAAAGTACGAAAATGAAATACTCAGAGTTTGGAGCATTGAATAACTCTAAGAGATGACCTCTTTCGTCGGATTTTGTTGAACCATCTAAACGAAGGAATTTGTAATCTTTATAAGCGAAAAACACCTCCAAAATATTGATCAATTGAGTCATTTGTGAAAATATTAAAACTCTATGTCCAGCAGCTTTTAACTTTGGTAATAGACGATCCAACAAATCAAACTTACCTGCATATCTAATTAGATTATCATCGATATTATACTCGTCATCATAGAAAAGGTAAGGATGATTGCAAATCTTTCTTAATTGAACATAGGTATTCTTTAGACCTTTTGCTAATTTTGGATTACCATCGGCACCACCAGAACTTGCAAGTTTTGAAACACCCTTTGTTTTAATGAGATCGTACATTTTCGCTTGAAAAGCCGACATATCACATTTCAATACTTTCTCAACTTTATCTGGTAACTGAGCTTCTACCTCTTTCTTTAATCTTCTTAAGAGAAAAGGTCTTAAAACCTTATGAAGACGTTGAATGATTAAAAGTTGTTCCTCTTCATTCATTTCAATCTTTTCACCAGTTTGAGCGAATGGAGCATTAAACCATTGTTCGAAATCTTCAACACAATCGAAAATGGTTGGTAGTAAAAAGTTTAACAAAGCCCAAAGCTCTGGTAAACTATTTTGAAGTGGTGTACCAGTCAATAGTAATCTATAACGACTTGAATAAGAGGTACCCAAAATAATCGATAGTTTACTAGTGTAGTTTTTCATTCTATGACCCTCATCAACGATTAGATAATTCCATTTAATCTTACTTAATGCATTCTTATCCTTGATGATATATTCATAGGTTGTTACAACGGCATTGAATTGACCTGGTGCTATAAACTCTTCAAACTTTGATTTTCTAGCAGGTTTATCACCATAGTATAAAACACGTTTAACCTTTGGTGCCCATTTTGAAAACTCTTGTCCCCAATTGGAAAGTGTTGACAATGGTACCACAACTAAAAAGGGTCCATTATTCTTTTTTACCTCTATCAAATAGGATACCAAAGCAATGGTTTGAATCGTTTTACCAAGACCCATTTCATCCGCTAAAATACCATTCAATTTATTGTTATACAATGAAACCATCCATTGAAGTCCTTGCATTTGATATGGTTTTAATTTACCACCTTCTAATAATGCTGGTTGTTCAATAATATCTTCTTGAATTGAATGTGCTTTTGAATAATATGAATGTGCTTTTGAAACATATGTTGGATTTGTTTGACCTGTTGCTGTTGAAGTTGTTGTTGTTGTAGTTGTTGTTGTTGTTGTTGGTGGTGGTGGTGGTGGTGGTGGTGCTGTTGATGTTTCTGTTGTTGTGGTAGATATTGATTTATCATCAACTTTTATATTTGATGAATTATCATCACCATCAATAGTTGTTGCTTTTGATTGATCTTTATTATCATTATCTTTCTTTTCTTGAATTTCTTTTGAATTTTTATCTGTATGTTGACCAGAATCATTTTTCATTATAACATCAGTATTGGATGATGCAGAGGTAGTAGTCGTGGTATTATCGTTTGTTATTTTTTCATCATCTTTATTATCATTTAAACCTATATCATCTTCATCATCACCATAACCACCTTGATTATTGATACTAACTTTAGGTTTATTACCATTATCATTATTATTATTATTATTATTATTATTATTATTATTATTATTATTATTATTATTATTATTATTATTATTATTATTATTATTATTATTATTATAATTACTATTATTATTATTATTATTATCATCTAACATTTGATTATTATCATCATTATCATCATCATCATCATCATCTTTACCATTTAATAAATTTGAAATTGGATTTGAAGAACGAACTAAAGGTGATTTTGAATTATTTGAAAGATCTCTATTTGTTGTATTACCATCAGTATCGATATCAACATCATTTGTTATATTCATGATACTAATTTTTTCAGATTGTTTAGCATCTTCTTCACCTTCTTTTTCTTTTTGTTGTAAAAGTAATTGATCTTGTTGTCTTCTGATTGCCTCTTCATTCTCTTCTTTCTCTTGAATTGAAATCTTTTCCTTTTGAAGAAGATGAGAGATTTTATCTAAAAATTCATTGGTTTGATCAAACAATTCACGTAGACGTTGATTTTTAGTTTGTTCCAAGAGTTTAAGGTATTTACTTTCATCATTGGTTTTGAGTGCACGAAGACGTTCACGCTCTTCTCTCTCTCTTTGTTGTTGTTCTTTCTTTTCTTGTAGGATGAAATAAGCGGTGACACGTTTTGTCATCTTTTTAATCTTTGTCATTTTGTTTGCATGATACTCTTTAAACTCTTTACTATGATTAAGAATTTGACCCAAGAAATCTTTGAATCTATTCTTTTCCTCATTGGATTGTTGTTGATCAAGTTTTTGTTTGAGATCTTTAGATTTCTTTAATTTGGATTTACTAATCTCTGCATCCAATACCTCCCTTCTTAATTGTTTTTGATATTCCAACAATGACAATTGTTTATATTGAATGGTCTCTTGAAGTTTCTCAATAGTACCATCCTCTAATGTTGGAATGGACTCATAGAGATATTCAAGTTTATCCGATATCAATTGACTAACCAAATTTCTTTTACATTCCAACATGAATTCAATATCCATTGGTTTAGGTATCAATGTTTCCATTGGCAAACTTTTTAATGGATCAATTGGAATTGATGGTGGCTCTGGTTCTACAACTGGTGTTTGATTTATAATTTGTTGTTGTTGTTGTTGTTGTGTTGGTTGTATTTGTGAAACTACCATCGGTTGTGTTGCTATAATACCACCATTGGTAGGTGTTGCTATAACACCGCCATTGGTAGGTGTTGTAGTTGATACTGACGACACTGCTATTACTTGTGTTGGAATAACAACAGTTGATACAAGTGCTGCTGGTGTATTTATTGATGTTGGTGTAGTTACTAAACTTGGTACAGCATTTGGTTGTTGATTTATTTGTTGAGGATCTTGTTGGGATTGTTGTTGTTGAGTTATTTGCTCTGATTGTTGTTGGGGTTGATTTTGTTCTGGTTGTTGTTGTGCTTGCATGCTTTGTGTTTGCTCTGATGACTGTACTTGTTCTGGTTGTTGTTGGGATTGTTGTTGGGGTTGGGGTTGTAAATTTTCTGGTTGTTGTAAGTGTTCTTGTTGTTGTTGTTGTTGTTGTTGTAAGTGTTCTGGTTGTTGTTGTTGTAAATTTTCTGATTGTTGTTGTGATTGTTGGTGTTGTGGTTGTTGGATTTGTTGTGGTTGGGGTTGTTGGGCTTGGGTTTGTTGTTGCTGCTGCTCTGGTTGCACTTGGGATTGTGGTTGTGGTTGAGTTTGTTGTTGAGTTTGTGGTTGAGTTTGTTGTGTTTGTTGAGCTTGTTGAGTTTGTTGGTATGTTTGTTGAGCTTGTGGTTGTTGGTATGTTTGTTGAGTTTGTGGTTGAGTTTGTTGTGTTTGTTGAGTTTGTGGTTGAGTTTGTTGGTATGTTTGTTGAGCTTGTGGTTGTTGTAACAACTGAGATTGTTGGTGTTGAATCAATCTTTGTTGTTGTAATAGTTTTTGATGTAACATTTGCTGTTGTATTAACTGTTGTTGGTTTAGTGTCTGTCCTGGTGGTGCCTGTATTTGTTGTAATTGTTGTTGCATCATTTGGTATTGTTGATTTAATGATGCAATGTTGTTATAAATATTGTTATTATTATTATTATTATTATTATTATTACCACTAGTATTACTATTGTTGTTGTTGTTATTATTGTTGTTATTGTTATTGCTATTGCTATTGTTATTACTATTGCTATTGCTATTGCCACTGCTATTGTTATTGTTATTGCTATTGTTATTGCTATTGTTATTGTTATTGCTATTGTTATTGCTATTGTTATTGTTATAACTAATATTATTAATATTGTTATTTCCAATATTTCCGTTATTATTACTGATATTGGCACTATTATTGGTGCTATTACCACTATTGTTATTACTATTAATATTGCTATTTGTATTATTATTCATATTATTATTATTATTATTATTATTATTCATATTATTATTCATACCATTATTATTATTCATATTATTATGATTCATATTATTATTATTACTATTATTATTGGTATTATTATTATTCATATTATTATTCATGTTATTCACACCATTATTATTATTCATATTATTATTCATATTACTATTATTATTACTATTCATATTATTATTATTCATATTACTATTACTATTATTGTTATTATTATTATTAACATTACTATTATTTGTATTCATTTGTACAACAGACGGTGAAGATTGATTTATAAATGTTGAAGGATGAGCCAATTGCAAGATTCCATAATACTCCTCCGTAATGGGTTTTCTTTGCATGAAGCATTTATACGCAT
>NC_007087.3:4515419-4535419 GCF_000004695.1 Dictyostelium discoideum AX4
CACCAATTGAACCACCAATAACATCTGATTTTGAAAAGTTTGTAACTCTTACTGAATATGGTGAACTCTCTACAAAATTTGGAAATATACTTGTATTTGATCCATATTTATGTCCAATTTGTAAATTAAAATTTGCACCCCATGTTAACATATCATTATCATCTTTTTTATAAATAAAAATAAATAAAAAAATAAAAAAAAAAAAAAATAAAAAAAAAAAAGTTTTTAGTTAATTTATTTCAACCCATGTGTTTTTGAGTTTTAAAAGTGTTAGGAAAGTTGGTAGATGGTTTTTATATTGAAAAAAATGAGAAAAATAGGGGGAGGGGAAGGGAGGTATGTGATTTATTTTTATTTTTATTTTTATTTTTATTTTTTTTTTTTATAAATAATGATAATAAATATTTACTTGTAAATGCACATGAGTGTAAAAATGTTGATTTTAAAGATTTTACAGAATATTCTATAAATTGTTCATTAAATACTAATGTTGATTCAGATTTCCAATCACCTAAACCTAATTGACCTTGACTATTAACACCAATAGAGTAGATTGCAGTTTTAATATCATCATTATTTTTTAAATTACTCCAATTGAATCCATTTTGTAATTTTTCAATTTTTCCACCTTTAATTGCACTACCTAATGTAACTTTCTTTTTTTTTGGGATACCACTATTTTCATCATTATCTTTTTTACCAAATAATTTTGAAAAAAAAGTTCTTTTTATTGTTAAATTCGAATTATTATTATAATTATTGTAATTAAATAAATTATAGTTATTTTTATTATAATTATTTAATATAAAATTTCTACTACAAATTTTAAGAGTAGTAGAAGTAGATGTTTGATGGATATTCTTTAAAATTGATTGCATCTCAATTTTTGGAAAAAAAAAAAAAAAAAAAAAAAAAAAAAAAAAAAAAAAAAAAAAAAAGGAAAAGTGGAGAAAACGACAAATGAAAGTAAAAAAAAAAAAAAAAAAAAAAATTAAATTAAAAAATATCAAAATATCTTTTTTTTTTTTTTTTTTTTTATTTTTATTTTTATTTTTATTTTTTTTTTCTTTTTCTTTTTCCAACCAAAAAAAAAAAAAAAAAAAAAAAAAATAAACTCACTCAAAGATTATTATTATTGTTATAATAAAAAATAAAAAATAAATAAAAAAAAATGAATTTTAAATATATTTGCATCACTATTTGTTTTATCTTTACAATTTTCAATTTATCAAATTCTACATTCACACCAGTTGAGTGTGATTTTTGTACATTGGCCGTCGATTCACTTCACAATATTGCTTTAGCTGACAATTTAACATATGCTGATATTGACGGAGCTTTGGGTAGAATTTGTAATTCAATTCCATCTAATTATTCTGGTTTGGTATGTTTTTTTTTTTTTTTTTTTAATTTTTTATTTATACCATACACACCATTTCTCGGTGATTAACAATAAATTTTTTTTTTTTTTTTAAAAAAGTGTAATTATGTTTTAGAAGCAATGGGACCAACTGTCATTAAACAAGTATTAAATGGAACTAGATCTGAAATTGTTTGCACAGAACTTACCATTTGTTCAAATGTAAATTTAAAAAATAAAAATAGTATTTGTCAAAATGTTGAAACAGCTCTCTTAACTGTTGCAAAAGCAATTGAAGATATTTCCGAATTATTTAATGAATCAACCATTGTATGTATTATTTTTATTATTTTTTAATTGGTCTTTTTTTTAATTGGTAAATTATTAACAAAAAAAAAAAAAATCTTTTAATAATAGATCCAAACTGTTTTGAAAGTTTTAATTGAGGTTAATGATAAAATAACCCAAATTTGTTCAAATTAAAATTGAAAAAAAAAAATACAAAACCAAAAAGTCAATAAAAACTTTTTAAAAATAAAAGATAAAAAAAAAAATCTTTTCTTAAAAAGTGTGATGATAATTTCATGCACACCAACAATTTTAAAATTAAAAAAAAGATTCAAAATAATTAAAACTATTACTAAATTTGTAAATTATTTAAAAAACGTTTTTTTTTGTTTTTTTTTTTTGTTTTTTTTTTTTTTTGTTTTTTTTTTTAATTTTCTCTTTTTTTTATGCTTTTTTTTTTTTATATTTTTAAAAATTAATTAATGTCAAAATTTTTTTTTTTTTTTTCCCACCTAAAAACTAAAACAAATAAATTTATAATAGATTGCTAATAGATATGTCAAATAAAAATAATAGAAATAATAATAATAGTAATAATAATAGTAACAATAATGGTAATAATTTCTTTGAAGATGAAGATTTTTTCGATGAAAACTATAGTGATTCAGAGGAAGAACTTGATAATAGACAAAACAAAATCCAAGAAAATCAAAGATCACCAACACAAAGTACTTTAAATGATTCTATTATTAATAATGATGATTTAGAATTTGCAAATCAATTATTATCTGTTCAAAGACAATTAAATATTAATAATAATAATAACAATAATAATAATAATAATAATAATAATGAAAATAATAACAACAATAGCAACAGTAATAATGGCAATAGTAATAATACAACCACTACCACAACCACTACTACAACATCAGCACCATCAACATTTATAAATTCTCCATCACTTTTAAATAATGTTAATACCATTTTATCTAATAATAACAATAATACCAATAGTAACAGAACATATAACAATCAACAATCGAATGATATTTTACCTATAAATAGTAGAAACACTACCACTACAACCACAACTTCAACATCTTCTTCATTCAACAATCAAAGAAATAATAATAATAATAATAATAATAATAATAATAATGATAATAGTTATAATAGTAGTATTTACCAAAGTGGAGAAGAGTTTGAGGATGATAGTGATACTGATACATTTGAGTTATTAAATTCAAGTAATAATAATTTACGTGTAATTAATAATAATAGTAGTAATAATAATAGTAATAATAATAATAGTAATAATAATAATAGTAGTAATGATGATGAAAATAATAATCAAGAGGCAACAATTGATAATGATATAGATTTACCAATTGTTAATCACTCTGGTTCAGATTATGAAAACTTTTTAGAGCTCAAAAAAACTGCAAACATAATTAAAGTATTGGCAATTTTATTAATGGTATGTATTTTTTTTTTTTTTTTGGTTGAAATACAAATAAAAATACAAATAAAATTTATTCATTTTATTAATTCTTTATTTATTTATTTATTATTTAAATGATAAGTTTTATTCATTTATGTCATACTTTGGACAAAAATGGTGGTTAATTTTTAGGTAAGAATTTTAAAAGAAATGAAAAAAAAAAAAGAATAATTTTTAGTTACTAACTTTTTTTATTTTTTTTTATTTATTTTATTTTTTAAAATTAATCCAAGTTTTGGTTTTGTTTTCAATCCAATTGGCTTTTATGCAAGCCATAATCTTTTAAAGAAATGTTTTTTAGTGGTATGTTTAAATTATTATTATTATTATTATTATTTTATTTTATTATTATTATTTTAAATTATATATAAAATTAATTACTAAACCAACACTTTTATATTTATAAAATTAGTTTAATGTATATCTTGCAGTTGATTTATTATTTAGAGTTGCATATTTATTTACAGATTTTGTTCAACTAAGAGGATTTGGTATATTTATTTCACTTTTATTCATTTCTTTACAAGGTTATATGACATACTTTTGTTATATGTTTTATAAGAAATTACCAATTAGTAGAGAAACCTTTAGAGAATTCTTTTTACATGATCAAGGTTTTTTCTTTTAATTTAATCAAATTGTAAATAAAATAATAAAAATAAATAAATATATAAAAAAAGGTAAATAAAAATATAAAAATATAATCAAAATTTATTTTTTTTTTTTTTATTTATTTTATTGAATTATAATTTTTAAAATTATTAAAGTGATTATTAAAAATAATGGAAATTTAATTTTTGATAAATTTGAAAAGTTTGGATTTTCTTGATTAATATCAGAGATTGATTTACATTTTTCTCTGCCATTTGATTCTTCTTTTTCATTTGGATTTAAACATCTAAAACAATCATATTCACTACATTTACCTTTATTAAAACTACAAACAAATGAACAACGTATTTTAGAGGAACATGAATCAGTTTTATCATTTGATGAATTTTGTGAGCAAATACATTGATTATTTAAAATGATACCATTATTTGATAAACAATCTTCTTCATTTGAATTTGAATTTGAATTTGTTGTTGTGGTTGTTGTTGTTGTAATTATTGAAGATGGTTTATCATTTATTGCAGAAAGTACATTTATAATACCAAATCCTTTAAAATTATCAGGTGATTGAGATTGCGAAGCAGTTTTTAATAAAACTTCTTTAATTTGTTTTGGTGTCCAATTTGGATGAGCTTCAATTATTAATGCAACAGAACCAGCGATTAATGGTGTCGCATGACTTGTACCACTTGTATAACGATATGAATCAATTTCAGAATCATCAGCACCAAAACATAAAACACCTTTTGCTGATACCTCTGGTTTTAATCTACCATCAGAAGTTGGACCATACGAACTGAATGTTGCAATTTCACCAAACGCATCTACTGCACCAACAGTTATCGCAAATTTACTATCGCCAGGCGGACCAACTCCAACCTCCCCGTCATTGCCACTTGCAACCACCACAACAACACCTTTATCAGTTGCGATATCAATTGCTTTCGAAAGTGGGGATGTACCATCACGTTGCCAGTATTCATAATTCTGAGTATACGATAACGATATAGAAATCACGTCAGCACCCATTGATTCACCCCATTCAATTGACTCAATTAGGTAATCTTCTTCAATTGGAATTTCCTCTGAAACGATTTCAGTCTTTGCTAAAATGAAATCTGCATCTGGTGCAACACCAATGATTTTACCAGGTTTATTACCCCCAATTTGCGATAGCACAAACGTACCATGCGAAATTTGTTTCAATCCACCACTCTCTGTATTATCTGTATGTTCAATGAAATCTCTTTCCCCACGAATTCTTAAACCACCTAATGATTCATGACTCTTTAAAAATCCTGTATCGATTACCATAATTGTTGTACCATTACCTTTATAACCTAATTTATGGGCTTCCAATACACCAATTTGATTCAATTGTGAATATGATTTACCATAATCAATACCATTAAATATATTTAATGGCTCATTTTCATCACTATCACTATTTAATTGAATTTGGTTTTTATTAATATCATTATTATTATTATTTGTATTTGGTAAATTTAATTGATTCACTATTGAAATCTTTTTAACAAATTCATTTGAACTAATTAATTGTAAAATTTCTTTTAATTTATCTGGACATGATTGTTGTGCTGATAAAATTTCTTCATTTATTTTCAAACTAAATGATACTGAATTTAACCATTTTGATCTTTTTCTTTCTTTCATTATTGTTGAATTATTTTCTGAATTACCAATTCTTAAAATTTCTTCAATATATTTTTCATTAATTGGATAATCATTTTCATCAATAAAGTTATTATTATTATTATTATTATTATTATTATTATTATTATTATTATTATAATTATTATAATTATTTTTATTATTTTTATTATTTCCTCTAAAAGATCTTCTATTTTTTGATTTTTCACTTAAATAACCAAAATGATTTAATTGAATTTTATTATTTGTTAAAAACTTTTCATTAAATTGTACCCAAATATTTATATTGTTATTTTTATAATTTGAATTATAATTTTTAAAATTAATTTTATTATTATTATTATCTAAATTTCCATTTTTTAATTGATATTTTAAAATAAATTTTGAAACTATTTCATCTATTGATTGATTTTCATTTAAACTTGTAGAAATTGAAATTATTATTGATAATAGTATTAAAACAACTAAAGGAATAAAATTATATTTCCATTCCATATTTATTAAAAGTTATTTTATTATTTATTTATTTAAATTTTATTCTATTTTAAATTAATTTTATTTTATTTTAATTTAATTTTATTAAAAAAAAAAAAAAAAAAAAAAAAGTTTTTAAGGTAAAAATAATTTAATTATACCTTAATAATGATTCACTTTAAATCATTTTTCTTTTTAATTTTTTGGGGTTATTATATCATTTATTAATGTTTTATTTATTATTATTTAATATATATACATAGGAATAAAAATATAAAAAAATAAAAAAATAAAAAAAAGTAAAAACAAAAAAAAAAAAAAAAAAAAAAGTGTGAATTTCTCGATTTGACTTTTTTTTTTTAATTTTAAAATAAAAAAAACATACCACCCAAATCAAATTTTTTACGTATCTTTTTGTTTTAAAAAATGGATCAAAATAGTAATAATAATAATAATAATAATAATAATAATAATAATAATAATAATAATATTAACATTTTAAACAATAGTAGTAATACTAATAATAATAATGAAATAACCAATAAAAAACTAACTCTATTGAATCAAAGAAAAACAACGGATTTCAGTAAAGAATGTTTATCATGTCATTTATTAAGTGGTGGAATATTCACAGTAATGGGCGTTTATCAACTTTATTCAATACAATCATACCCTCAAAGTAAAAAATGGTTAACTTTTATTGGAACTTCTCTTTTATCATTTGGTGTTTATTGGGGTGCAGTTCATCCAATTATAAATAAAGACCAATATGAATAAAACAATTAAATAAATAATAAAAAGAAAAATAATAATACATGTACATATATAATTTATAAAAAAAAAAAAAAAAAAAAAAAATTATTATTAAATTTTATTTTATTATTAAATAGCATTATATTTGTGTGTAATTGATTTTTTATTTTTTTTTTTTTTTATATTATATTATATCTTTTTTTTCTTTTTTTCTTTTTATTTTTTTAAAGTTTTTGGAAATTTGAATTTTGAGTTGAAGATGGATTCATTCTGAAAGATCTACCTCTTAAGAGGAAAGCTAAAAATATACCAGCAGAATATGTAGCAATGAAAACGAAATCTTTAATCATCCACCATGACCAACCATCTGTAATTGCAGTGATAATGATTGAGAGAAAACTTAAAATTATTAAAATGGCTAAACCACACATAAAGTAAAATAATAATTTATGTGAATTAAATCTTGCACCAGCAATACCACAACCTGCTATTAATATACTACCAACACAAAGTATAAATCCAATAATAAATGTTGAAAATGCTGATATAATACCCATAATCTATACATTTTAAAATATTTAATTATTTATTATTAAATATTAATTTTTTTTTTTTTTTTTTTTTTTTTTTTTTTTTTTTTTGGATAATGATTTTTATATTAATATTTATTTTTTTTTTTTTTTTTTACTTTTCTTTTCTTTTCAATTGATCTGATTGTTTTTTTTTATTTTTTTTTTATTTGTTATAACCTACAATTAAGAAAATACATAAGAAATATAATAATCTTATTTTAATTTCTGTGCCTTCGAACCATAGTGCCATTTTTTTATTTTATTTTAAATATATGAAACGATTAAAATAAAAATAATAATAATAATTTTGTTTTATAAATAAATGATGCTGTGTTAATATAATTATAAATAATAAAAAAAAAATATAAAAAAACAAACAATTAAATATTAATTTATTGCAAAGTGTATGTGTGTGTGTGTTTTTATTTTTTTAATTTTATTTTATTTTTTTTTTTTTTTTTTTTCCTCAAATACGTTGCTTTTAAAAAATTAATTTATAAAAAAAAAAAAATTAAAAAAAAAAATTGAAAATATTAAAAAAAAAAAATTGGAAATAATAAAAAAAAATATCTTTTTTTTTTTTTTTTTTTTTTTTTTTTTTTTTTTCCAGCCGATTTGTTAGGGTTACATTTTCATTTTTTTATTTTTAATTTTATTTTTATTTTCTTATAATTTCATTAATGTAAAATAAAAAAAAAAAAATAAAAAAAAAAAAAAGGTTTTTATTAAATATTAATATTTATATATAAATGAATTAATCAATTAATTAAATATTTTTAATACCTTTCACAAATGAATTAATGAATTTAAAATTTACTATTCCTAATTTATAAAGTTGGAACAGTGACATTCTTATTTTCTTTATTTTTTCCTTTTTCTTTTTCTTTTTCTCTTTCTTCCCTTTCTCTTTCTTTTTTTTTTAAAACTATATTTGCAGTATATAAATAAAATAAAAGTTCAATATTTTTACAAGATAATAAAGGTTGATCATTTTCATTTTCATTCTCATTTTCATTTTGATTTGAATTATTAATATTTGAATTTGTTTGTTGTTGAATTGATAAAACTAATTTAAAAATTTTATTAAATTCCTCTATATTAAATGGAATATTATTATTATTTTCATTACTATTATTATTATTATTATTATTATTATTTTCAGAATATTCTTCAATAATTGTTGGATGATATTGTTCAATCATTTTTAAAATTATATTATAAGTACCATTTGGACAAATTGTAGTTTCAGAATTTGAAGTGAATAAATAAAAAATGATTCTAAATTGGTCTCTATTTATAGACGTTTCTGAATTTAATGAGGGTACTTTTAAAACATTTCTTAAAATTAATGATAATTTCTCTGTTGGGAAATTTCTATTTGATGAAGGTTGAATTAAATCTGGTTGTCTTTGAATTAAATACTCCCAATAACTATGTAAAAATTGATTTAAAAATTGTAAACTAATAAAACTATTTTCATTTTTATTATTATTATTTTCATTCTTCTTTTCATTCTTTGTGAAAATTGAATCAATTTGCTGAAATTCATCATAATCAAAGAAACAACCATGAAAATGAATTTCAATATTATTATTAGCTGTATTGCTAATATTATTATTATTATTATTGTTTGTTGAATGTTGTTGTTGTTGTTGTTGTTGTTTCTTTTTAACTAAAACTAGTTGACAATTTAATGGATATTTATTTTGTGTTTTAATTAAATCATTTATTGTTTGTTTATAATTGAATAATTTACCAGAATAAAGAAATTTGAAATTGGTTTCTTCTTCTTCTTTATTTTTTGAATTTTCAATTTCATTACTAAATAACTCTTTTGGTTTATTTAAAATTAAATAATCCTCTACTTTTTTAAATGTCATTTCTTTTTCCAATAAACAAACAAATTGATGTTTTCTATCAATAATAAATCTTACTGATACCTTATTACCATTATTACTATTTGTTCCATTATCTAAATTTTCCATTTTTTAATTACAATAAAATTATTAAATAAATTAAATAAAAACACAATAGATAAATTAATATTTATTTATTTATTTATTTATTTATTTATTTATTTATTTATTTATTTATTTATTTATTTATTTATTTTATTTTATTTTTTTATTTATTTAAATATTTATATATGAATGAATGTGGTTAATTAACAATAAAAATAAAATAAAATAAAATAAAAAAAATTAATAAAAAAAAATAAGGGGGTTTGTATTATATAAAATTTAAAAAAAAAGTGAAAATTAATTAATAATTTAAAAAGAAATAATAAAAAAATAAAAAAAGAATGTAATTCACCACACACATACAAACCATATGAAGTAATAAACTTAATTAAAAAAAAAAAAAAGCATGTAATTCACACACACAAACCATATGAAGTAATAAACTTAAGTTAGTTTTAGTTTGTTAAAAACAAAAAAAAAAAAAATTTTGATAATTATCCAGTTTAGTTTTTTTTTTTGATTTTAAATATTTTTAGTTTTCTTATTTTATTAAATAACTTTTTTTTTTTTGCCTTATTAAATCATGATTATTGTTTGTTTATACTTGGAAATGCACAATGTTGTTAAATTCTTTCGTTTCAATGAATACTACTTTTGCTCAGATATTATTATTATTATTATTAATTTGATATATTTAAACATTTGAGTAAATTACTTTTTCATTGGCACCGTCCTTGAAAACTCGATTATCGTTATTATCTATTTTTGGAGAATAATTAAAAAAAAAAAAAAAAAAAAAATTAAAGTGTCTTTTCAATTTAAATAATTCCTATTTTATCAATTGTTTATTTTTTATTTTTTACTATTTTAGAATCAATAAATTATAGATATTCTTAAAAATGATAGATTTGCCAATAAAAAAAAAAAAAAAAATTAAATGGTTTATTATTTATCTAACATTATAAATTAATTCTTTTAATTTATTGAAATATTGTTTAATGTGTGAAATTATTTATCAAACAAATTGTGAAGTTTTTTTTTTTTTTTTTTTATAAATCTAACTAATTTTATATTATTATTTTCACTTAATAATTTGTTAATTTTACTATTTTTTGCTAGTTTGTCTTATCTAGATTTCTTTGTATTTATATGTACATAAAGTAAATAATATTACAAAAATAATAATAATATATATACATATATTAAAAAAAAAAACTGTTAAAAAAAAAAAATAGAGGGTCAAAAAAAATATGAATAAAAAAAAAAAAAAAAAAAAAAAAAAAAAAAAAAAAAAAAAAAAAGATATTTGTACAAATTAATTTAAAAGATGGTTTGCACACAAAAGTTAAAAATAATAATAATAATAATAATAATAATAATACATATATTAAAAAACAAAAAAAAAAAAAAAAAACTGTTTAATTTAATTCAATAATAAAAATGTGAGGGGAAACCCACCATACAACTACACACCACATAAAAAAAAAAAAAATTAAAAAATTAAATTCAAAATTCCAAATAATATATATAGAAATATTGATATAATTTATATTAATAATATAAAAATTTTACACATAAATGGAGAGAGATATAAAAAAAAAAAAATAAAAAAAAAAAAAAATTTAAATTTTTTTAAGAGGGGAAAAAAAAAAGTGTTGGTGAGATACTAAATATTTAGTGTTGGTTTTTATTTTTTTGCAGTTAAAAAAATTTTATTTATTTTGAATTAAATTTTTTTTTTTTTTTTTTTTTTTTGGCTCATAAAAAAAAAAAAAATTTTTACATGGAGCTGCACACAAAATTTTTTACTCATTAATTTTAAACGCAGCATAGAGTTTGTATGTATAGGTTTTCTATTATAGTATAGTATTATATAATATTATATGTTGTGTAGTATTTGGAACCGTTTTTTTTTTTTTTTTTTTTTTTTTTTGTTTTTTTTTTTGTTTTTTTTTTTTTTTTTCAAAATTTCAAAAATTAGTTGTTACTCCTTCTATAATATATTATTATTTATATAAACTATAAAATAATAATTTTTTTTAAAAAATCATGTAGAAAATTATAATTTCACCTTTTTTTTTTTTTTTTTTTTTTATTTAACAAGTTTTAGAAAAAAAAAAAAAAAAAAATAAAAAAATAATAATAATAAAAATAATAATAATAAATAAAAGAAAAAAAAAAAAAAAAAAATTTATAGAGGAGAAAAAAAAAAAAATAATAACAAAAAAACAATTTAATAAAATGTAAAATTCGTTTGTTTAAAAAAAAAAAAATTTTATTTTATTTATTTATTCATTTTTATAATTATCTCTTTCTTTTTTTTTTTTTTCAATTTTTTTTTCAATTTTTTTATTTTTTTTTAGCCGTTAGACTTTTTGCCCACTTTTTCAAAAATATCACATTTTTTTTTTAAAAATTTTTTTCAAAAAAAATACAAAAAAAAAAAAAATTAGAAACTAACAAATTTTTATTTTTTTATTTTATTTTATTTTTTTTTTTTAAAAAACTATTTTTATTTTTTTAAAATTATCTCTATCTTTCTAAATATATATAATAGTTTTTTTTTTAAAACTTTTTATATAAATTATATATATATACTCTTTTTAAAAGAAAACAAATAATCAACTAAAAAATGAGCTCATCTGATGAATCAGGATCATCATCCTCAGAATCTGAAAAGAAAGTAAAGAAGACCCCAGTCAAGAAGCCAAAGAAGGAACCAAAAGTTTCCAAAAAGGGTAAGAAAGAAGGTAAAAAAACAAAGAAGAAGCCAAAGGATGAAAATGCTCCACGTCGTTATTTATCACCATTCATCTTTTTCTCAAAGGACCACAGATCAGTAATCAAAAACTCTCATCCAAACTGTTCATTTGGTGAAATCGGTAGCTTATTAGGTCAAGAATGGGCTAAAATCTCTGCAGAGGACAAAAAGAAATACGAGAAATTAGCCGCTGAAGATAAGAAGAGATGGGAACTCGAAAAGAAAAACTATGATGAAAAATTAAAAACCCAAAGTCAAGCAGAATCTTCATCCGATAGTTCTGATGAAAGTGATTAAACTTTTAATTTAATTCACTCAATTATTTGTCACCACTATTACCATCATCATCATCATAATCATCATAATCAATTCATTCATCAATCAATCAATTCATCCATCATGTCTACAACCAACTGTGTCACTCTCTCTTTCTCTCTCTACCTTTGTTGTTTATTTATAAAACCCAAACCAATCAACATTTCAACCACTACCAACCAAACAAATAAATAATAATAAAAAAAAAAAAAAAAAACCAAACTTTTTTTAAATTAAAAAAGAAAAAATAAATAAAAAAAAAAAAAAATAATAATAATAATAATAATTTATAACTGTTTATTCATTTTTTTATTTTATTTTTTTTTTATTTATTTATTTATTTAAATAAAGATATCAAACCTTCTTTGGAAAATTCAAGATTTTTTGATTTAATCAAAAATACCAAAACAAATATGTGTTGATAAATTTCAACATTTTCCCCAATTAAAATATATTAATCGATTTTCATTAAAATCTATATACTTTTTTATAAACATTTTCTTTTAATTCATTTTTAAAATAATTTAATTTATTATTAAATAAGAATTTTAAATTATTTTTTAATTTGTATTTGACCTATTTAAATTATTTTAAAAATACTAAAAGAAGAATTTACTTTGGTAATAGAAATTTTTTTTTTTTTCAATTTAATTTATTTTATTTGTAGATATCTTTAGAGGTAATTTAAAAAACTGACAATTAATAATTATTTTATTTTATTTTATTTTATTTCAATTCCTTACAAATTACGTTTTAAAAAAATCTTTCAGTATTGGGTTTAAATGGTTTTATCTCTGGAAATAAATAAAATAGTTCGAACTTGGAAAATAATTAATTCTTTTTTTCCAAAATTAAAAAAAAAAAAATTAAAAAAAAACAATTTTTTAATTTAAAAAAAAAAAAAAAAAAAAAATTTTTAATTATAAAAAAAAAAAATTTAATTATTATTATTTTTTTTTTTTTCAATTAAAACACAATAATTTATTTTATTCATTCATTTTATTTATTTTTATTTTTTTATATTTTTTTTCATAACACTTTTTCATTCATTTATTTTTTTTACAAAAATGCCAAGATTTAATATCCAACAATTAAACAATTATTCACATTTATTTAAAAGACAAGTTAGAGTATCAGATTTAAACTATAATTCACATTTAGACCATTCAAATATTTTAAAAATTGTTCATGGTATGTATAAATTATTTTTTATTTAATTTTTTAAAAAATTTTAACAAAAAAAAAAAAAAAAAAATAGATGCAAGAGCTGAATATTTTAGAGAATTAGGATTTTCAGAGAAAAATTTATTACCAAAATCAAATAAATTAGTACACGGTATAGTTGGAGATTTACAAGCACAGTATTTAAATGAAGGTGAGTTATTTGAAGAATTATTAATTGAAACTGATTTCATTGAAAGATCAAGATGTGGATTTAGAATAACACATAGAATTAAATCATTGAAACCATTTGGCTCTTTGGATCAATTTAATAATAAAAATAATAATAATAGTAATAGTAATAATAATAAACCTAATGGTATTAATTATAATAATAGTAATATTGGTATAAATAAACCAATAGGAGAGAATAGTAATGAACAAAATGCAGCTGGTACAACATTTAAAAATATAGCTTTGATTGAGGTCGGTAATGTGGCAATATCTACAATTGATCATCAACCTTTTGAATTACCAGATTCTTTCTTTAAAACTGTTGGTTTAAATAAAAATTTTCAAATTACAAAAATAAAACTTTAATAAATTCTTTATAAAAAATTGAAATAATAATAATAATGATAATAATAAAAAAAAAAAAATTTTGGATTTAAATAAATATATTATTAAAATAAAACACTTTTAAATTTTCTATTTTTATTTTTTTATTTATTTATATAATATTCTTTAAAATTTCAATTTATTAAACTATGTATACCTGTCAAACTAATTTTTTTTTTTTTTTTTTTTTTTTTTTTTTTTTTTTTCAAAAAAATCCAATCTAAACCAGACCAAATCATTAAAATATTTATTTGAAATTGGTGAAAAGATTTTTTTTTTTTTTTTTTTTTTTTCAATTTTTTTTTTTTTTTTTATGATTTTCTATTTTTTTTTTTTTTTTTTCTTTTTTCTTTTAATCAAATTAGTTTACACTATACAAATCATCCCAATTAAAATTTATATTTGATTTAGTTTTTTTTTATTTTATTTATTTTTTTATTTTTATTTTAAATGACAATTTTAAATAGATTTTGTAGGACAATTTTATTAACTAATTTAGAATTAACAAATTGTGGTATTAGAAAAAATAATAGTTATAAATGTAGATCTTTTACACATACAATTAATATAGATACAAATCATATCGTTCCTATACATACACAATCAAATATAACATTGGAATTATTTCAACCAAAAATTTCAGTTGTAAGTCAAAATATTCCATATTATTTCCAATAAAAAAAAAAAAAAAAATAAAAAAAAATGAAAACTAATTTTTTAAAAAATAATAATAATTAATAAATAAATAAATAAATAAAAAAAAAAAGGTTGGAGTTGGTGGAGGTGGTGGAAATGCAGTTAATCATATGATATCACAAAGTTTAGAAGGTGTTGAATTTTTTGTATGTAATACAGATAGCCAAGATTTAATTAAATCAAATAGTATAAATAAGATTCAATTAGGACCTCAATTAACCAAAGGTCATGGTGCGGGTGCAAATCCAGAAAAAGGTAGATTAGCAGCAGAAGAATCAAAAAATAAAATTATTCAAACTTTTAAAGATACAGATTTATTATTTTTAGCAGCAGGTATGGGTGGTGGTACTGGTACTGGTTCTTCACCAATAATTGCAAAAACAATTAAAGAGTTTAAAAAAGAAACAATTATAGTTGGTGTTGTAACTGTGTATGTATAAAATCATTATCATCATCATCATCATCATCGTCATCATCACTATATTATTAATTATTTTATTATTACTAATTTTAACTTTAATTTTAATTTTAATTTTAGACCATTTAATTTTGAAGGTAAAAGAAAAGAAATTATAGCAAAGAAAGGATTAGAAGAGTTGAGTAAATATGTTGATACTTTAGTTGTTATATCAAATCAAAATCTATTGGATGCAAGTAAATCTGATATTCAATTGGAACAAGCATTTTTAATGGTTGATGAAATATTGCATACTGGAATTAGATCAATTGCAAATATTATTAATGTACCTGGTATGATTAATTTGGATTATAGTGATGTTGTAAATATTTTAAAAAATAGAAAAGGTTTATCAAGAATTGGATTTGGTGAAGCATCTGGTGAGGATAGAGCATATAAAGCAGTACATAAAGCAATTAAGAATCCATTAATTGAAATTGATGATCAGAAATTCACTGGTTTATTAGTTAATATAAGTGGTGGTAATGATATAACTTTAAATGAAATTAGTAAAACTATAAATTATTTACAACAAAATGCTGATCCTGATGTTCAAGTTTTCGTTGGTCATACTGTTGATAATTCTTTATTAGGTAAAATAAGAATTTCTTGTTTATTTGTACATTAAAATTAATTTTTTTTTTTTTTTAAAAAAAAAAAAAAAAAAAAAAAAAAAAAAAACCAAAAAAACCAAAAAAAAAAAGTAAAAATAATATGTTTATTTTTTTTTTTTGGTAATTAATTATTTGTTTTTGTAAAGATAAGTAAAAAAAAAAAATAAAATAAATAAAAATAAAAAAAATAAAAAAAAAACTTGGAAATCATTTTTTAAAATGTATTTGTTTTTTTTTTTTTTTAATTATTAAAATAAAATCTTTAATCTAAAAATAATTTTCTAAAAATAATCTTTTTTTTTTTTTTTTAAAAAAAAAAAATATCTTTTTTATTTTTTGACATTTATCCACGTAAATAATATTTGTCCAACAGACATTTTCAATTAATTGTTTTTTTATTTTTTTTATTTTTTTAATTTTTATTTTTTTTCAAATTCGACTTTTTTTTTTTTTTTTTTTTTTTTTAATATTTTTTTTTTGTTAACACCACACATTAAAACTTTATATATAACAATATACATATATATATATATATATATAAAAGAAAAAAATAAAAAAAAATGAGTGAAATTCAACCAAAAACAGAAGTTCCACCAAAAACAGTTGAAGAAGAAGAGGAATCAGATGATGAAGAAGATAACACAAAAGTAACTGAAGGAGGTAATCCAACAGGTGGCGAAGGTGCAGCAAAAAAAAAGAAAAAGAAAAATAAAAAGAAGAAGAAGGCAGCACCAGTTGCAAGTGCAGCAGATATTATTGATTCTAAACCAATTCCATCTGGTTTAGTTCAAACTAATCCACCAACTATTCCAGTTTCAAAACAATTTTCAAATGGTGTTTACCCAATGGGTGAAATTCAAGAATATAGAGATAGGGATGTTTTTTTTTTTTTTTTTTTTTTTTTTTTTTTTTTTTTTTTTTAAAATCTTATAAGAACATATAATATTAATAATAACAACAATTATAAATAAAAAAGTAATTCATATCGTACAACATCAGAAGAAAAAAGATTAGAAGAACGTATTCATGCAAATATTTATAATGATGTACGTAGAGCAGCAGAAGTACATCGTCAAGTTAGAAAGTATGTTCAAGGTATTGTTAAACCAGGATTAGGATTAACAGAATTGGTAGAAAGTTTAGAGAATGCATCAAGAACTTTAATTGAAGCAGATGGATTGAAAGCAGGTATTGCATTTCCAACAGGTGTTTCATTGAATCATATTGCAGCTCATTTCACACCAAATACAGGCGATAAGACCGTTTTGAAAAAGGATGATGTTTTAAAGATTGATTTTGGTACACATGTCAATGGTTATATCATCGATTGTGCATTCACTGTGACATTCGATGAGAAATATGATAAATTAAAAGATGCAGTACGTGAAGCCACCAACACTGGTATCTATCACGCTGGTATTGATGCACGTCTCGGTGAGATTGGTGCTGCAATCCAAGAGGTTATGGAATCCCACGAAATCGAACTCAATGGTAAAACCTACCCAATTCGTTCCATTCGTAATTTGAATGGTCATTCAATTCGTCCATACGTCATTCATGGTGGTAAAACCGTACCAATCGTTAGAGGTGGTGAAATGACAAAAATGGAAGAAGGTGAATTTTATGCAATCGAAACTTTTGGTTCCACTGGTAGAGCTCAAGTCATTGAGGATTTGGAATGTTCTCATTATATGAAAACCGATTATCAAACCACTGTTAGATTACCAAAAGCAAAACAACTCTTACAATATATCAACAAAAATTATGATACCCTTTGTTTCTGTCGTCGTTGGTTAGATAGAGCAGGTGAAGATAAACATATATTGGCTTTAAATAATCTTTGTGATTTAGGTATCATTCAACGTCATGCACCATTAGTTGATTCAAAAGGTTCTTATGTTGCTCAATATGAACATACTTTATTATTAAAACCAACTGCAAAAGAAGTTTTATCAAGAGGTGATGATTATTAAATTTAGTAAAAAAAAAAAAAAAAAAAAAAAAAAAAAAAATTAGTTACTCTTTAAATAAATAAATTTTTTTTTTTTTTTAGTATAATTGTATATTTAAAAGGAATTTATTTATTTTTTTTTTTTTAGATTAAATCAAAAAACAATAACCATTTTTACTTTTCTTCAAAATATTCCATCTTAAATATTTATTATAAGGCTTAATCTTTCTTTTTCAGGTATTATTGATCGTAAAAATGAAATTTAAAAAATATTAATCAATATAAATTCAAATTTATATTTTTTAAACCTTATTTTCACAAACAATAATACAATAAAAAAGAAGGGATTAAGCCTTTTAATAAATTTTAAGATGATTAGTAATATTAAAAATTACAGAAATATTCCATTGAGTTTTTAATATTAATTCAAACTTTTATCCTTTTATTTCCCAAATTAAATAGTTTAATTTTTGTTAATTTAATAATTTAATATTATAGATTTTTATTTTTATTTTTTTTAAAATTTAATTATATGTTGAATATTTTTGCACAATAATTTAAATAATAATTTTAAAATAATACTCACCTAAATTTTTACTGATGTTTAATTTGAATTTTTTTATTATAGAAATAAAATATAGGTAATGATTCTTTATTTAATAATTTTCTTTTATATTTAGTTATTATGTATAAGAATTTCTATAACCTACATTAAAAAATAAAAAAAGTCTAATTACAGTTTTTCTTAAAATAATAGTGTTTAATTAATTATTTTACAACAATTATATGTACCTTTTTGTATCAATATAAGAGTTTAACTTTGATAGGTTGTTTATATATTATTTATTTTTAAAAAAGAAATAATTAATAATTCATTTTTTTTTTTTTTTTTTAACTGAAAATAATTTTTGAAAAACTTTTAATTATACCTTTTTTATAAATAAAATTTTATTGCAGTATTTTTTTGGAAAAGTAAATAAAAAAAAAAAAAAAAAAAAAAAAAATTTTTCCATATTATAAAATTATTTTTATCTAATTAGGTTCATTATTTTTATAATAAATAAATTTACCCCAAATTTTAGAAATGGGGTTTAAAATAATTTAATTTTTTTTTTTTTTTTTTTTTTACCATTCAACTAATTTTCCAAAAAAAAAAATAAAAAAAATAAAACTGGAAAAAAAAAAGGTGTAAAGTTATACTAGTTTATAATTGTTATTTTTAGTAACCATTTTAAGCCAAACTAAACAAAAATGATTTTTAGTAAGTATTTTGTTTTATTATATATATATATTTTTTTTTCCAAATTAAATACTAACTCATTTCCAGAATATTTATCACAAATTTCCAAAAATACAAATAAAACCACAACTAAAAAATTTGAAAACAATAGTAATGTTATGGAAATAAAATTCTCAGTGAATGTTGTCCAAAAAAGCAGAGGTTCAGTACACACATTCTTTTATACTAGACCAAATTACTCTATTTAAATAATCAAAAAAAAACCTTGTAATTTTAATAATAAATAAATAAATAAAATTGTATAAATACTATGAAAACTATATATGTATAAACTTTTTTTTTTTTTTTTTTATAATTTATTTATTTTATTAAAAAAACTTTAAAAAAAAAGATAATAGTGCTTTTATGATTTCTTTTTTTAGAAAACGTAAGCACATTAATTCTTTCTAATTCAATTGATCATAAACGAGGGAGTTATTAATGCCACGCTCTGTCAATAGAAGTAGTTGAATTTGTTGAAATAGATAATATAATTGAATCAATTTTTGCATAATTTTTATCTTTGTCGGCAAAGCTTTTATGTTCTTTACTTTCCAAGTGTACCTTTAAAACTTCAAATTCAGTATTACAACATTCACAATAACCCTGTGATCTCTTTTTCTTTTTATTATTTGAGTTGTTATTTGAATTATTATTATTATTATTATTATTATTATTATTATTATTATTATTATTATTACTTGTATTGTTTGTATTATTTGAATTATTATTATTGTTTGTATTGTTTGCATTATTTGAATTATTATTATTGTTTGTATTGTTTGCATTATTTGAGTTATTATTATTATTATTACTATTTGAGTTATTCGAATTGTTATTATTTGAAATGTTATTTTGTATACAATTATTATTGTTGCTAAGATTATTGTTTATACCACTACTATTGCCATTAATACCATTATTGTTGCTATTATTGTTGCTATTATTATTAT